>NC_065452.1:36832859-37136937 GCF_917563875.1 Diabrotica virgifera virgifera | reverse complement strand
TCTATCGTGAAAAAACGCTATAGTGGAGGATCCGATATAAGATCGAACTGCACCGATCTGCTTAATGGATAAAAATTATTGGATAATATCCATATATTATATGTAATTTAGTAGGTATGTTAATATTTATAAAGTACAAGTCGTGCCTATCTCATTTTGTTGATCGTTTGATCGTTTTCAAGTTATAAATAGTTTAAGACTGAATAAAGAACGAAAGATGGCGATTTTCATGGCTCAAAATAAAGAGTAAATAATATTATTTTTGTAATCATCGAATACCTAAATTCAAGTTCAAACCTTCTTATATCAGGTCCCGGTAAAAATGTTTACCATGTTCTATTCTAAAATGTATTTTTTAAATTGTTAATGAGGAAGGTCCCTTATAGGAAGACGGGCGATCGGGCTGCATTAACAACTAAAAACAATGCTTTTAAATGAAATAACTCCAAAATACTTATCAAGAACTGATAGACTAATGTTTAACTTGAATTTAGGTACTTTGTATTTTCGAAAATGATATTTTTTTCTTGTTTTCGAGCGTTGAAAATCGTCATCTTTCGATCTTTTTTCAGTTTTAAATTATTAACTCTAAAACGATCAACTTAAGAGAAAAATTAAAAAAGACGACGTTTTTTGTTTAGAATGATCCAAAAAATCTAAAATAATATCTGATTGGGCCGGAATGTTTTTTAATTTATAGAAAGTCATTTTTTAATAATTAAATAATTATTATTCATTATAGCTTGAAGCAAATTAGATCGGACACCTCCTGCTTTTTTGCATTTTATAATTGTTAACATACTAAATTACACATCCAATAATTTTTATCCATTAAACAGATCGGTGCAGTTCGACCCTATACGCTTAATATATCGTATTTTACACTAGAGAAGCATGCCTCAGGCAGGATATTTAAATCGCCGTTCGAAATTGTTTGAATTTTGTTGCTGGTCGGTCTAGTCCCTTCATGAAACCGTAAGCTAGACATAGAACCGATGCCGGCTGGCCCAGGCTTGCCTCTCCAGAGCCGTATCTATTTTTATTTTGTATCATAAAAATAAAGTTATTTAACAAATTTCAAAAAGTTAAATTGTATTTAATGAATTGATTATGGGATAAAGAAATAACGTAAATAGTGGATTCATAGACTGGTGAGGCACTGCCTCACCTGCCTCATAGGACCAGCCGCCACTGAGGATTACTGCTAAGTTACGTCATCTGGAGTTTCGTGAGTTTTCGGCACTAAATTGATGCAAACAGATTACTCTTGGGTTTTTGGGTTCGCTGAACACGAATACGTCATCCAAGGGCGGATCCAGGACAGATTTTCGGGAGGGACCATGAACTTTTTTTGGAAGAGATACCGTAGGTCTGAGGGACAATTTTTAAAAATTGGGGTTAAAATGGTGAAGGATAAATGGTTAAGGCACTTTTCACACACTTTTGAGTGCAATAAGGAAATGCAAAACTTATCGTTATTACAGTATTTTTATTATGTTCTGCATGAAATTTAAAACAAATAAGGTCCTATACATAATTGTTATAAAAGCAACGGTTCCAGAGTTACGGAGGGTGAAAAGTGGAGGTTTTCGATACTTTTTATATTTTTTGGTCAATTTCTTCAAAGGCTTATCATTAACATAGCATTGGCCAGTGAAATAGCAAATTTTATTTACAAAACACAATCCAAAAATATAAAAAGTATCGAAAACCTCCACTTTTCTCCCTCCGTACCTCTGGAACCGTTGATTTTATAACAATTATGTAAAGTACCTTTTTTGTTTTACATTTTATGTAAAATATTTCTGTATAGAATATTGTTTACGCTAAAGCACAATTTTAGAAATATTGACGAAAAACGTAAAAAACTACTAATTTACCGACTCCCCCCCCCCAAACTGGACGCTCAAAATGCTGTAACTTTTTATTGAACAACAATATGTGGACCATAAAAATTTGGTGTTGGTGGAAAACTTTTACTTTGGATGTCTGGGTTAGGCCTTTTTTGGACCAATTATACTATACTACCTCCGTAACTTTGGAACCGTTCATTTTAGAAGGATTATGCATAGGGCCTTTTTTATTTAAAATTTAATGTAGAACATTTTTGTATAGAAGGTTGTTCATGCTAAACCGCATAGTTTTAGAAATATTGATGAAAAACGTAAAAAACTACGAATTTACCGATTTCTGCCCCCTCTCCCCCACAAACCTGACTCTCAAAATGGTGTGACTTTTTTCTGAACATTATGTGGACCATATAGAACAATTTGGTGTTGGAGGATAACTTTCACTTTGGATGTCTGGGTTTGGGTCAAGTTGTAAAATACTATTATTAGATTTCTCAGGATTCGAAAAAAATGAATACCTTTAAAAAGCATTGGAGCAGAAATTTTGCGCCTAGGCCCTTAAAATTTTACCCAAAATTTTCAAATTTTTCATACACTTTTGAGTGCCACACAAACATTTGCGTCACAAACGTCAAGCACCTTTGTTACTTCATCTGAATATAAATATTCAATTCATAAATGGAATAATGTTTGTTTGTGTTACACCAATGTCGATGATAAGTGAAAACTGTTCATCTACTTTGTTCAAATCTTTTAATAGTTCCACTTCTTTTTCTCATTGGGAATCAGTTAGGAGTTTGGGAATAATGCCCCGTAGCCCCAAGCATTCCAGTGAGGTGGCATGTAGTCTTGACGTTTAATCGGTACAAACATTATCTAGAAGAGGTATGTAAATCGAACGTCTGCAATATTCTTCTGGGCCACCTGGATTTTTTGGCTCTTAGTCTGTCTACCCACAAATCTAGGTAATTTCTAGGGTCCAATTCGTCTGCTAATTCTTTAACTTCGATAAAGATCTTACTAAAAATTTCTTCGCAGTTAGATCTTTTATCTTTCAAAGTCGACATGGTATTGGAAACAGCCTTAGTCGCCAGGTTAGCATCAAGAGATTTTGTTTGTATAAGTCGGCTTAGTAGCAATGTTAATTGACATCAGAAATTCAGATATGCATAAAGAATTATGCAAAATTTATGAAAGTGTTGCAGTCTTGGGATCCTTCCATGTTTAGATAGATGTTAGTGCTTCAATTATATGTAAAATGCCAGGTCTGAACTGGATTACCCTTTCATGGCGCTCAACCCATCTTGTTTCACATAAACTTGTTAAATTTTGTCCGAGGTCCGAGGTTCAGTTTTAAACTTCATTTCACTTGGCTGACATGTTAAAAAAATTTAATTACTGACACTGTATTGTTCCCACTGTGTTTCTGATGGACGATATATTAATAGAAGTTGAAAGATTATTGTTTAAAATATTATTCAGGCAAGGACATCTAAGTGCATTTTTTGCGATATTTTTTATTTGTTATTGCACCGACTGCTTCACCGACTGCTTTATTGCACCGACTGCTTCAGAGCTCATTACTCTACAACTGTCAGTACCGATTCCTATACCTACATTTCTTCAGATCCAAGTGCAGTTCTTTCAACAAGTTTAATACTTTAAATATGTCAAATATAATGAACCGAAATAAGAGTAATACTTTGCAATTTGAACCTGATTCATTATGAACGTGGCAAGCGGGATATGTGTTTAAAACTAAAAACATTTGAACTGCAAATAGCAAATATTATTTAAATTTAAGTTTTTTTTTAATTCTAGGGAGGGGCCATGGCCCCCTCTCTGAATCCGCCCTTGACGTCATCAGAACCGACCCCGGAGCACCCGGTGCTCAGAGTCACTGCTGAGGCATGTCATCTTCTGGAGTTTCGAGGAGTTTTGGCACTAAATTGATGCAAACAGATTTTTGGGGTTGCTTAACACGAATATGATATCAGAACCGAACCTCGGAGGATCTAGTGCCCAGGGTGACTGCTATGCACGTTCAGGCCAACAATAGATACACATAATTATACAGTCAATTGAGAAGTATTACGAACATGATATCGACTTATACATCCTTTTCATAGATTTCAAACAAGCATTTGACAGCCTAATAAGACCCGACTTGATAGAAGACATGAAAAACCTAGATATCCCAATGAAACTTATAAAGCTTACGAAAATGACCATGGAAGAATCGACAGCAGCAATGGCAAGGCATCACCAAAAATATAGAAATAGAAACTGGAGTACGTCAAGACGACTCTCCATCAACGTCAGTGTTTAATGCCTCTATAGAAGGAACAATAAGCGCTACCGAAATAAAAGGTACAATTAAAACATTGACGACGGAACTTGTGGCATATGCTGACGACATAGCATTGATTAGCAGAAACCTGAACAGTTTAAAGGAAGAATTTGTTAGGTTGTACAAGGAAGCCTCCAAGAGGGATTTCGTAATAAATCAAAATAAAACAAAATACCTAATATGCTTAAGAAAAAATACAGTTCATGTGACAATGTTTGGCGTTTCAGTTAATGGAACTACGAAGTAAGAGCGGTTTTGAAAGAAGAGAAGACATCGTCAGATTTATCAAGGTACAGCGATTCACATGGTTGGGACATATAGAAAGGAGAAATTCAAAAGCAGTTGTCAAGAAAATCACCAGATAGAGACTAGTATCAGGCAGATCACGAGTGATGCCCAAAATCAGATGGAAGAACCAGATAGTTGAGAATCTTAAGAAGATGGGAGTTAGAGAAAGGGTAATCATAAGTAAAAACAGGAACGGATGGAGAGGTATTGTAGAAGATGCCAAGTTACACAACAATTTGTAAACCAAAATGTTAATGAGGACTGATTCCTCGCGACAAATAAATCGGAAGAGCCCAAAGAGGGCGGCAATCACCCCGCTAGGAGTGTAGATGCCATCATGATAAGGATTTGTTTTATTTTCAAACATGTTAATGTATCTTAATTCTTAAAAATATCTGAAGTACTTTAATTTATATTTTCAATTACGTCCATCATCATCATCATCATACTCCAGCCCTTTGCGTCCTCTGATGGACATAGGCTCTCTCATGTTTGTCCATTGTGCTCTATTTTGAGCACTTTGCATCCAATTTCTTGACATTTTCTTGAGATCGTCAGTCCAACGAGTAGGTGGTCTTCCTCTACTTCTTTTGTCTAATCTCGGCCTCCACTCAAGTAATCTCTTCGTCCATCTCCCATCACTGATTCGGGCGACGTATCCGGCCCAGTTCCATTTCAGGGTGACAATTCGGGAAATTACATCGGTAACTCCTGTTCTTTGTCTTAAGTTTTCATTTCTAACTCGGTCACGAAGCGATATACTCAGCATTGGCCTTTCCATTTTTCTCTGGGCTATTTGCAGCATTTTAGAAGTTGTAGCTGTCAATGTCAAAGTTTCGGCACCATAAGTCATCACAGGCAACACACATTGGTCAAAAGTTTTACGTTTTAAAGAAATTGGTATATCGCTTTTAAAGATGTCTTTGAGTTTTCCATAGGCTGCCCATGCTAGGTTTATTCTTCTTCGTAGTTCGCATGTTTGGTTGTCTCTTGTGATCTTTATTTCGTGTCCCAGGTATATCTATTTTTCCACTAGTTCTACTTCGTTGTCTCCAATATTGATATTTCCGCTAGGTACTAGGTTTGTCATAAATTTTGTTTTGGAGATGTTTATTTTAAGACCTACACTGGTACACACTAACTGAAGTTCATGTATCATTGTACATATCTCTTTGAGATTGTCATAGAATAAAACTATGTTGTCTGCGAGTTTCAAATTTGTTAATCTTCTACCGTCAATATTCAGACCTCGCTCTTCCCAGTTAAGTTTTTTACAAGCATATTCTAGTGATGCGGTAAACAGTTTAGGCGATAAGGTATCGCCCTGTCGGACTCCTCTGCCGATTGGGATATGGTTCGTGTTTTTATGTAGTTTCACCGACATAGTTGCGTTCTTGTATGTATTGCAAATTAACCTTGTGTATAGGTAGTCACTGCGGCATGCTTGTAGTGCTTCCAGAATTTTGTCAAATTCTACCGAGTGTTTCAATTACGATACCCTAATCATAATATCCTATATCGTAGATTAACCTTTGAAATGATCAACAATATCTACGCAATATAATTCCAGCTATCTTAGCATTCGATTTTCAAATGGTAACAGACAACGCCGTCAATTCGTAACGGCAACAGGTCGTAACTATACAAATTCGTAACGGTATAATTCGTAACGTGAAAGTTGAACTATCCTGTTTATTTTTGTTAGCCTGGAAAATTGTGGTGGAAACTAACTTTTATTAGATACAATTATTATTTATTATTATTACAAATGAAATTACGTTTATTAATTTAACGGACCAGCACCAGGATAAACATTTTTGACACATTTCATTTTTCATAAAACTGTGTTTTAAAAGAAATACAATCTAGTAATATAAATTGTATTAATTATTTTAGTAAATACATGAAAATTAAACTGTTTTTATTTGTTTCGTTATTTTTCAGACTTGGTTTTAGTACTTTAAAGTGATAATTCAAGATAAAATATTTTAAAAAATTCTTAAGTCAAGAATATATGCAAAAAGATGTGTGAGCTAATATTTAAATAGAAGTGGTCTTAAAAAAAATATTATTACTTTTAGTATAGGAATGTATGCAAAATCAATGGAGAGGTTGTAAAAATAATATTCGATACGCGGATGACACTGTACTAGTTGCAAGAACAGTAGACGAATTACAACGATTACTTACAAACATAAATATTGCTTGCAACAATTATGGCATAAACATCAATATAAAAAAACATGTACAGGGTGTTTGGTAAAGAATGGGCCATAGCTTAACCTTAGATCCTGAGGTTAAAATAGGTCGATTTAAGCTAACTTAGTACAAAAGTTGATAATAACCGAAATACAGGGTGTCAAAGTTAAATTTTTATTTTTTATTTATTTTTGAATATTTCCTGACAGGCATGGGACAACAACACGAAATTTGGTAAGTGGTGCTGGTACTGTACACTCTACTAAATTATGTTAAACAAACGTTTCTGGCTACTACCAGAGGTGTACGACGGGGGAACGTGAATGGTTGACCCTTCCCAAATTCTACGCCACTGGCGAAATTTCTATTTTAGTGCAATTTTTTGATTCTCCAATACTTTCTATGTAAATAACATACTCTTCATTCGTAACGATAAAGCCATTAGTTTTCGAGATATTTGAAGCTAAAAACGAAGGAGCATAACACATTAATCAAAATAAGTGTGCCTTTTCATTTTTAACTTCAAATATCTCCAAAACTAATGACTTTATCGTTACGAATAAAGAGTATATTATTTGCATAGAAAGTATTGGACAATCTAAAAATTATGCTAAAATAGCAGTTTCATCAGTGGCGTAGAATTTGGGAAGGGTCAACCATTCACTTTCCATTGTCGTACGCCTCTGGTATTAACCACAAACGATTATCTAACATAATTTAGCAGGGTGTACAGTACCTACACTTTCTGCCAAGTATCATAAGGATATGTCAAATAGTTTTATAGTACCGGGCACACATATTTCTTAAAGTTTTAAATAAAGAATAAATGATTTTAAAAAAAGAATACTTTAAAATAATTTGACATATACATGTGATATTTGGCAGAAAGTGTAGCCACTGTACACCCTACTAAATTATGTTAAATAATCGTTTCTGGCTACTACCAGAGGCGTGCGACAGGGGAAAGTGAATGGTTGACCCTTCCCAAATTCTACGCCACTGATGAAACTGCTATTTAGCATAATTTTTAGATTTTTCAATACTTTCTATGCAAATAATATACTCTTCATTCGTAACGATAAAGTCATTAGTTTTCGAGATATTTGAAGTTAAAAATGAAAAGGCACACTTATTTTGGTTAATGTATTATGCTCCTTCGTTTTTAGCTTCAAAAATCTCGAAAACTAATGGCTTAATCGTTACGAATTAGAGGTATAGTTTTTACATAGAATGTATTGGAGAATCAAAAAATTGCACTAAAATAGCAATTCCACCAGTGGCGTAGAATTTGGGAAGGGTCAACCATTCACGTTCCCCCGTCATACGCCTCTGGTAGTAGCCAGAAACGTTTGTTTAATATAATTTAGCAGATTGTACAATACCAGCACCACTTACCAAATTTCGTGTTGTTGTCCCATGCCTGTCAGGAAATATTCAAACATAAATAAAATAAAAGTTTAACTTTGACACCCTGTATTTCGGTTATTATCCACTTTTGTACTAAGGTAAGTTAGCTTTAATCGACCTATTTTAACCTCAGGAATCTAAGGTTAAGCTATGGCCCATTCTTTACCAAACACCCTGTATATGGTCTTCAGTAAAAACATGACACCACCAGCACATATTAGAATAAACGGCATTCAAATTGAAAAAGTGTCAAGTTAAAAATATTTGGGAACTGGAAACGAAACTGGAGATCAAAACAATGAAATAAAAAGACGTATCGAAATTGCCAGGGCCACTTTCATAAAGATGAGAAAATTCTTCTGCAACAGAGATATAAGCATCCCTCTACGATTAAGAATGCCAAGAGGCTACTTTAACACTCTATTATAAGGTGTAGAGGCTTGGACTCACAAACACAACATAAAAAATATTAAAAGTTTCGAGATGTGGTACATACTACCATCGAATGCTGAAGATAAGTTGGGTTGAAAGAAAGAGTCACAAACCTTCAAGTAATACGAAGAATAGGAAAAGCTCCAGAAATTTTGTTAACGATAAAATAAAGAAAACTCGAGTATTTGGGTCACCTGATGAGAGGACATAAATACGCATTACTTCAAAATATAATGCAAGGAAAAACGGAATCCAGGCCGTAGAAGAATGTCATGGTTGCGGATTTGAGAGAGTGGTTTGGCTGCATCACTAATGGACTCTTTAGGTCAGCTGTAAACAAGGTCACGATAGCCTTGATGACTTCCAATCTCCAATAGGAGTGGTACAAGAAGAAGAAGTATACAAAATGAGTTTTTGTATAAATTCAGTAATACTAACTTTGCTAACAAAAATTAAATGTTCTCGTTAAGAATTATACCGTTACGAATATGTATAGTTACGAACTGTCGTCGTTACGAATTTTCCGTTACTATTTGTGAGGTTACGGACAATCGCGGTACGAGATGTCGTGGAACCACCACCCACCTTTGCTCCTCGACTATTGGTGTATTCGTGTCTTTTTTAAAGTGTGCATTTTCCAAATAAAAAATTTGTAATGGAGTTAGATATTCGAGTTAAAAAGTGGAAAACGGGGTTTATTTTGTAAACCTCTTTTGTAAAAAACATGGTCAGTAAAGCTATCAGTGACAGATAAAAGCTACATTTAATATAGCACAATCACTGCGTCGCGAACGGACCAATAATGAACTTTTTCGTAGTCGATTTATAGGTACAAACAAATAGGACTCAAAGAAAAAAGCTGGCTTGTGTATAGACAGAATATTGTATTCGACTGACTGCATTCATACGCTGCATTCCAACCTTATTGTCATTTTATGAAAAGAAAGGCACTGCAGTATTTTTCTGCATCGTCAACTCGACCAGGTGTACTTATGTGATATCATATCGCCTATACTGGAAAAAATATTTTTTAGACAAACTTCACCCAGATTTTTCGCAACAAATATATATAGGGTGAGGCAGATAAATGGCCTATTAGAAATATCTCGAGAACTAAAGGCAACCGAATCATGAAAATTGGAATGAAGTGGTTTTGAAGAGTGATCTATTTAATGAATATATTTTCATCTATTTGCTACTTCCGGTTATACCGAAAGTTATAACTTCGTTTTTTACATGGGATACATCCTATATTTTTACATTTTTGGATTCTCCTCGATGTCTTCTTCCTTAAAATATGAGGTTTTGTAATCTGATACAAGGTAGTATAAAAGATAATTACGCTTTTTTATTAATTTCGTAGCAACTTTCACACCCCGTAGAATTGTAGTAGTTTGACATCAAAAACTCTATTTATGTTCGAATGATTTTTAATAGAGTCTACTATTGTTAAAAATTATTAGTATAGCTAAAAGTTGAATTTTAGTATACAGGGTTGGTCGAAACTCCGAATGAGTATTTTCTGAGTTTTCTTAAATGGAAAACCCTGTAATTTAGTATTGTAATGAAATAATATTTTATGGTACTTTTTTATTTCTTAAGCATTTCCTATACCTAACTGCTTTAATTTGTGCTTAATTGTTAATCGCACCAACACTCTTAACTACGTAGGTATTTTAATAGCTCAACCATTATTGGTAATTTTAAGGATCAGTCTAGATTAATATGTATTTATTTCCGAAATATTATTTATGATTGAATATTTTCAAGGCCAACCTAATAAAATTTCACGTATTTTTTGTTTCAATTAATGTTTGGCTTAAATCACGAATAACTCACAAATTAAAGCAGTTAGGTATAGGGAATGCTTAAGAAATAAAAAAGTACCATAAAATATCATTTCATTACAATACTAAAATACAGGGTGTTACATTTAAGAAATCTCAGAAAATACTCATTCCAACTTTCGACCAGCACTGTAAACTAAAACTAAAAATTTAGCTATAATAATAATTCATCATTCAATATCATCAAAGGAAATTTATAACTGGAAATCTCCTGGACTAGACGGAACTCAGAACTTCTGGCTTAAGAAGTTTTGGAGTATTCATGAGTGCTTTTTAACATTAATTAATCATGTTATTTCTAATCCTCTGGAAAAACCATCATTTCTAACTCAGGGAACCACATATTTAATACCGAAGGATCAAAATAACACCCAAGATCCAGACAAGTTCCGCCCAATTACTTGTCTTCCAACTTTGTATAAATTGGTCACATCCTGTGTAACCCGGCGTATTTACCAACACTGTGCTCGAAACAATATCATAGAGCCTCAACAGAAAGGATGCGCTAAGGGTTCCATGGGTTGCAAAGAACAACTTATCATCGACTCAGTCATTTCTAACCAAGCATTCACCAAAAGAAAGGAACCTCTTTACTGCCTTTATTGACTACAAAAAGACCTTTGATTCAGTGCCGCATGAATGGCTTATAGATATTAAGGATGTACAAAGTTGATGATAACATAGTGACCTTTTTAAGGCATATAATGACAGCTTAGGTTGGAAAACTAAAATTCACCTCCAAATACCTGGTGAAAACAATATCGAAACCGAAAATATCGCAATCAACAGGGGTCTGTTTCAAGGATACTCGTTGAGTCCATTGTGGTTCTGTTTAGCTATAAATCTCCTATCCCAGCTATTAAACTCCACTGACTCAGGTTTTAGCATTAAAAACAACAATACTGTAGTAGCGAAGCTTAATCATCTATTGTATATGGATCATCTGAAATTAATGACTTCCACTCGAGATAACCTAGAACAGATGCTAAAGACTGTAGAAACATTCTCTAATGATATTAGTATGCACTTCGGACTGGACAAGTACCGTGTTTTAAATATAGTCAGAGGAAAGGTACAGTCCGGTGGATTCGATATGCACAATGGCCAGAACACCGAGGCCATGGGTGAAAATGATATGTACAAATATCTTGGAGTAAAGCAGGCGCGGAAAATTGACCATAAGCAAATGAAAACAGAGATAACTACTGAGTTTATACGAAGAGTAAAAAAGCTGCTTCGTCCACAGCTTAACAGTAAAAAACACCTACGCATGTTCCGCGCTTAGCTATTCATTTGGTATTGTTAAGTGGACAAAAACGGATATAAAAAATCTTCAGCGAAAAATAAGAACACACCTCACAAAGGCACAAAAACACCATCCTCGAAGTGCAGTAGAAAGAACGACACTACCCCGGTATTTAGGAGGACGAGGACTTATGGATATAGGTGAGCAATTAGATAAACAGATCTACTCTACATTGAGCTATTTGCGCAGTAGATGACACAACACCGATCAAACTGAGGGAACCAGAAATGCGCATAAACCACTTTACAAAGAACGAACAAATGCGCACCTGGATGGGTAAACCTCTGCACGGGCGACATCCCAATGAGGTCAGCCAAGACTATGTCGACAATACATCGTCGAGCTATTTGTTGACATCAGGAAAGATGTTTCCTGAAACAGAAGGTTCATTACTAGCCATTCAGGATCAGGTTATACCAACCAAAAATTACCTGAAATATATCGTCAAAGACCTTCAGGTCCAAAACGACAAATTCCGATATGGATGTCAAGCCCAAGAGACCATCCAACATCTTACAGAGGGCTGCCAGGCATTTGCTGCAACTGAATACAAGGAACGGCATGACGCAGTAGGAAAGATCCTTCATCAAGATACAGCTATCGAACTCGAATTCTCTAAACGGACCATCTCCCTTATTATCAATACATCCCTGGGAGTTTGCTTGAGAATGACAACTATAAGCTATACTGAGACCGCACTATGCTCACGGACCAAACATTGGCACATAATAGACCAGATCTCGTACTAGTTAATAAATTAACAAGGCAAACAACACTGATTGATGTGGCGATACCTAACAACAATAATCTACGTACTTACATACCTACTAAATTTACCGAAAAGATCGCCAAGTACAGAAACCTCGAAATTCAAATACGAAGACAATGGAGAATGCAAAGTACCCAGACGATACCCATTATTATGTCTACTACTGGAGTCATTCCGAAGAACCTCCTCGAAAACATAAAAAAGATTGGACTTAATGAACATCTTTCGCCGGCCAGATGTGTACCAAAATTTTTGGGAGATACTCCAGCATACCAGGTCACCTAGGGCTCGACAACAGGGAAAGAGTCCCACCAGAGCTCAATCCTTTTGATACCGTAGGTATCTGGGATGAGTCAATTTTCCCCTTAGAGGGAGTGTGAGCCGTATGGCTAAATCTGGATAACAATTCTTAACAATAGTAGACTATATTACAAATCATTTGAACATAAATAGAGTTTTTGAAGTCAAAATACTACAATTCTACAGGGTGTGAATATTGCTACGAAATTAAAAAAAAAGCGTGATTATCTTTTAAACTACCCTACTGTATAATACCGGGTGTCCACTTATATTTTCCCCCATTTTAACTGCCTATAACTTCTAAACGGCTCAAGACAGAAATATGCGGTTTTCGCTGAAATGTTTTATTTTAGTAAAAGTTTTGTCTGAATGGATTGAATTTTTTATATCGCTTTTAAATACGAAAATAAAAATGGCGGATTTTTGAAAAAAACGTTGTTGACTTTTATTTAATGGAACACCCAGTATATTTTTTTGTAAATTGAAAGAAAATTCATTCACCTATCCAGCGATGTAAAGTTTTTCAAAAACGGTTGTCAAATCACTGAGTAATTAATTTATAGAATGAGAGGTGCAACGTGGATATCACATACCTAAATAACATAATAAGCAAATTGATATTATGTTATGTGATTTCCACATTGCATCTCTCATTTTAAAAATTAATTGCTCAGTCATTTGACAACCGATTTTAAAAATAATTATATCGCTGGATAGGTAAATGACCGTTTTTTAAAGTTTTTAGGTAAATGACCATTTTTTACATCGCTTTTAAATAAAAACTGGCGGATTTAAAAAAAACGTTGTTGACTTTTTTTATTAAAACACTCAGTATATTTTTTCGTAACTTGAAAAAAAAACGGTCATTTACCTATCCAGCGATATAAATTTTTTTAAAATCGGTTGTCAAATGACAGCAATTAATTTTGAAAATGAGAGATGCAATGTGGAAATCCCATAACATAATATCAATTTGCTTCGTTATGGTATTTAGGTATGTGATATCCACGTTGCACCTCTCATTTTAAAAATTAATTATTCAGTGATTTGACAACCGATTTTGAAAAACTTTATATCGCTGGATAGGTGAATGGCGTTTCTTTCAATTTACAAAAAAATATACTGGGTGTTCCATTAAAAAAAAGTCAACAACGTTTTTTCAAAAATCCGCCATTTTTATTTTCGTATTTGAAAGCGATAAAAAAAATTCAATCCTTTTAGACAAAACTTTTACCAAAATAAAACATTTCAGCGAAAACCGCATATTTCTATCTTAAGCCGTTTAGAAGTTATAGGCAGTTCAAATGGGGGAAAATATAAGTGGACACCCGGTATTACAAAGCCTCATAGTTTGAGAAAAAAGATATCGAGGAGAATCTAAAAATGTAAAAATATACAGGGTGTCCTATTAAAAAAAACGAAGTTATAAGCAACTTTCGGTATAACCGGAAGTAGCAAATAGATGAAAATATCTTCATTAAATAGATCACTCTTCAAAACCCCTTCATTCCAATTTTCATGATTCTGTTACATTTAGTTCTCGAGATATTTCTAATAGGCCGTATCTGCCTCACCCTGTACAGAGGTCTCTTTGATGTTAAAACTTGACTGAAAACTTCAAAACACCTTTATTAGGGAAGTTTTTGATATCAAATCAACAGTTTTCTATACTTAATTTGGAAATTAATGATAGTTTTTATGGCAGCAGATTGTAACAGTATTTAGAGAGTTCAAAGCAGGGATTATATATGTGTGGAACCACTTATCCGTTATCCCATTGTATGCAGGTGTCCCATTGAATACCGTTATTCAAACGGAAGTAACGGACCAAGAGCTTGAAAAGTTTCAAACCACCAAAAATGAAAAAAAAAATCGTGGATAGCAAGTGAGGTTTTAGATAGGTATCATGAAGAAGAGGCCAAAGTTCAAAATTAATACACGACAAAAGAAGCAAGCTGATATACTTCGGTTACATTATGAGAAACAGAGAAAAATATGAACTTTTACATCTCATCATACAGGGAGAGATCCAATGTAAACGTGGAACGGGCAGAGAAACGTCATGGCCTAGAAACTTAAGTCAATGGTTCGTAAAATTGACAACATTATTTAGTGCTACTGTTAATAAAGCCTTCGCAGGAAATATGGTAGCCAACGATTGATAACAGTCATAGAATTGGACAAAAATCTGGTAAAAAGGCGCAGGCCATACAAAATTTATTCAAAAAACAGTTTCAAGGAGGAAACAAATATCAAATATCCTGATGTAGAACGCACATTACGAAATGAAATCGAAGCTCTGTAATTCCTGCGGAATTCCGCAGAAAAAATTAAGTGAGTAACGTAAGAATAAAAACAGCTTTTCTCAAAATAACGCCATTGGTTGATTTTTTAATCTTTTTGTAAATGGGTATTAAGTTTTATTGTGTGCCATCGTATTTTCAGAAGATTAAAGGCAGATAATTGAAAAGTAAAAAATCGTAATTAGGTATAGCAAATTAAAATTAGATTCAAAAACATACGAAAACTACAGAATAATTATTAGCCTAAGGGGCCACTTACTTGAAAATTTTTTAAAAGTGATATAGCAGAATATGTATGTATATGTTACGGTCAGTTACGGACAATGATGTAAATTGGCCATTGACGTTAAATAACGGGCATTGTTATCGACAATGTCCGATGTCAATTGACCGATTAACAACGGGCTATGTTGACATCCGGACAATGATGGAAATCTTATAAAGAATTTAAAATTATCATCAATGTCCAGTTTCTATGGACAATAACGTTAATATCCGGCCATTGTCGACAATGACTAATTCAACAGGCCATTGTCGATATTGGCCGGTTATTAACGTTATTGGCCGGATTTACGTTATTGCCCGTAACATATTATATAAGAAATAAAGTAAAACATAAATTAAATCATGTAAAACATGATAAGCTCATCACTATCTTGAATGCAGCAGGTTTTAATGATACGAGATTTAAGAATCATATATATAATTTATATTACAACCAAACTGCCAATATTAAATTAATCAATAAATCTCCATAGATAGAAGAGTGAGACAAGGACGCATTTTGTTCCCGGTGTTATTTAACATGTACTCTGAACATGTCTTCGATCAAGCACTGGGAGAACTGCAGGTACGCGTATTAGTCAACGGTGTACATTTAAACAACATTAGATATGCCGACAACGCAGTAGTTTTTGCAGGTAGCTTGGATGGTTTACAAACAATAATGGCGTACATATCTTATATAAGTAGAGAACATGTACTGGATCTCAATAAGAAAATAACAAAGTACATGATAGTAAGTAAGCGTGAAATGTTAAATACATGGCATTTGGTTAACCAACAGCCAATAGAGAGGGTAAACAGCTATACATACCTGATAGAAACATAAGCAGTCAATGAAACCACTCTACTGAAATAAAACAATGCATAAGACTTGTTTACACGGGTAGAGTTTTGAGGAGAGTAGAGTAGCGAGGAGAGTAGAGTAGCGAGGAGAGTAGACTCTACTCGTTACTCTACCAAAAATGGCTTGACACCGTTCACACGAGGAGAGTACAAGTATAGTACTGATGCTAGTATAGTGTGGAGTTTCACGTTCGGAATGTATACATCAGCTGAACCTGAAACCGATTTTTTTGATTTTTGTATTTTTTATACACTCTTGATTATAAGTGCACCTTGAATTCTTAATTTTTTGCTTGAGCTCGTTTACTCCAAAGCCCCCCCTTTGTCATTCTTTCGACGATGTCGTCCTCCGCAGCTTGCCTCATACTTTTATTTCTGTAGTGTACACTACCTAAATTCCATAAACACTGGTATTCGCCATACAGCTCTACAAGTTTTAAAGTTTCATCTTTGGTGAACTTCATTTTCACTATTTACACAAAACACAATTCCAGCCGGAATGACAGCGTCCCTATATACTCTCCTACCTACTCTACTCTACCACAATTATTGAGCGCGTTCCATGGGTAGAGTGCGCAAGCGACTGGTCATTTTGGCGGTGGTGGTGGTAGTAGAGTAGAGTTACTTTGCCACATGTTGCTAGTTGCTAGTCACTCTACTTTACCACCTACTATACACTCTACTTGCTACTCTACTGTGCTGAGCGTTTTTACGGGTAGAGTTACTCTACTCTATCAAGTACTTGCATCATTACTCTACCCGTGTAAACAAGTCTATAAGGAAGGCAAGATCAGCGTTCGTAAAGTAGATCAGGGAAGGCAAGATCAGCGTAGTATAAATATGTGCATAAATATGCAGTATTTTACGTAAAAATATGCATGTTTATCTAGAAAATATGCACGTAATAAAAAAAATTGATAATAGTTTTTATTTACAAAAATATTTACAGTATCTTCACATGTTATATTAATTAACATGGATGTAATCAACTGATGTAACTGGGGCATTTTTCAAATTTACTATAATAGGTTCTACATTAAGTGGTTCGGAAAATGTCCCAGCTAGTACTTGAACCACTTCAGAAAGAACCTATTAACCACTGTGTTTCTCCATGGTTGCTTTAAGTTTTTGGAAAATTTCCTTTCTAATACAGTCGAACCCGCTTTTTGGAATAGCCTTCGTGCCAATCAGAAGTATTCCTATAACCGGGATATTCTAATAACCGATCATTGGTCGCTAGTAGAAATGTTTCGGGACCTAAAATGTTCATTCCTTAAACCGGGATATTCCTTTAAGAGGTATTCTAATAAGCGGGTTTGACTGTATTACCTTTCGTTTTGACACAATTATTCAAATTCTTTTACTAAAAATGTACTATCTATTGTAATTTGGAGAATTCTAATTGGGTACCTAATAGTTTTCTGAACAAATTGATAGTTTGATTTTATGAATGACAGTTACTATTGAAGAATGTTATATTGGAATGCTTGCTTAGCTTCCAATAGAGATTGGCAACTATCAGCCGTTAAAAGGTTAATTAATTTTTTTTAATCAACAAAATGATCAGCATAGAAATTAGCTTCTTCCAACTTCCAACCATGTTCCCCATCGGGTTAAAATGGATTGCGGTGGCAGTGGAACAGCAGGAAGCATATCTCTATAACATTGTATTCTTACAGATGATTTCAGGAATACCTTTTTGACGCTTGCTATGCCTGAAGTTAAATCCAGGAAAATTTTAAACATTCTAGTAATTTAACAACATTATGTACATTTTTTATAAACTTTAACACATTTAAAAGATTTTTACCCTAATATCTTGGTGGCTCAGGCATGCTAACCTGAAATAAAACCTGATGATGGCCAATGCATAAACTGCAGATTTTGGAACCCTTACATTCAAGAAAAAATGTGAGAAAACTATAAGCCTCTATCTTTTATTAGTTAGGTACTACATTCCTATACCAAAAATTTAAATCTCTACCAAGAGATTATAACACAAAATTAAATATTGGATTTCCAAGCTATTTGTTACATGAATATAACAAATATATATACCTGGGTAGGTAACCAAAATTTCGAATTATATGCACTTTATGCACATAAAATGCAAAATATGCAATTTGCATATTTGCCCAAGTCTAGTTATGAGAAATGAACAAAGATACGGCCTGTTGTATGTAACTCATTCTTCGGGGCAAGATATTTGGAAAGATACGTCCAGAGAGAAGAAGAATATCTTTGCCTCAAAACCTGAGAAAGTGGTCCAATCCGTCTACAACCGGATCATTCCAAATAGGTGCAAACAAAGTTAGGATAGCCATGCTGATCGTGAAGATCCGGAACGGATAGGCACCGTAAGAAAAAGAAGAAGCAAATGTTCGTCTCATATGCATTTTGTTATGTGCTTGATCGAAAGAAATACCATTTGAAATTATGTATTCAGTTGCTAACTCTTTTCCGGTCGCATACGGTGATTTGTGCTGAAAATGTATTCTAGAAAAATCCAATAACAAACTTTCTGACGATCTAAAACATTAGACAAAAGCTGTTGTATAATTAGTAGATATTGTAAATTTTCCAAAACAAGCTCATCTACAAATTTTAACGATCAAACTTTTTGACGATCTAAAAACCTGATTAGACAAGAGCTGTAGTATAATTAGTATTGTAAATTTCCCAAAACAAGCTCATCTACAAATTTTAACGATCAAACTTTTTGACGATCTAAAAACCTGATTAGACAAGAGCTGTAGTATAATTAGTATTGTAAACTTCCCAAAACAAGTTCATCTACAAATTTTAAATTAAATATCTGCCGCTTATAACCGTCAATTCAATTCATACGACATACATTATAAATAAAATAAAAGTATTAAATAAATATATCCCGTCTTTCTAGGAGCGAATTTTCCATCTTACTTCTGTCCATATTGTGATTGGAAGTAAGCGAACCGAATATATTACTAAAATATTTCAAAGGTTTCAGAAATTGTTTCGATCTTCGAAAAGTGTACATTCGGGATAGGGATCCATTACCTATTGCATCGAAAAGACAGCCAGAAAAAGTTCTCTCTTTCCCGGAGCGAATTTGATCCCGTCATTTTAAAAAGTTTCAATGCAGTATACAGTTGGAATAGAGTTCAGATGGGAATAGAATATCGAATGCTAAGATAGCTGGAATTATATTGCGTAGATATTGTTGATTATTTCAAAAGTTAATCTATGATATCAGATTTTATGTTTAGGGTAACGTATTTGATAATATAAATTGAGGGGATTAGATGCTAAGGGGTACAAGTGATAAAATGGTTTAATTGAGAAAAACTAAGTCAAAGTTAAATTTACATAGTAAATTCTACAGCGAATTAATCACTTATGGACTTATTTTGAATTCATTTTATAGCTTTTATTTATCTAATTGTAAAAGCTTTTGCAAAGTTTGTATTTATTTTCATTCAAAATATTTGAAATTTTGAAAAAACATTCGCACTTGTACCCCTCTACTTCAAATTTTGCACTTGTTTCTCTTTGCCACTTAAGTACTTTACGAATTTCTTAAATTCTTAATCTAAAATAAAAGAAAAATTACGTAAAATTTAAACGTTTTTATTTATGAAAAATTACTTGGTATATTTTGTGTTATTATTTCACTTATTTTGAATATTTTTTTAAGGGCTTGATTTGTAAAGATACTAAACGATTCACCAAAAATAATACTCAACACCTTACAGGCAAAGGGATACAAGTGAAGTTATACCTGTTTGCAGTGCCGGATTTACCACTACGCCGACTAGGCCGCGGCCTAGGGCCGCAAGCAAAAGGGGGCCGCAGTGTTTTGTAAAAAAAACTTTTTTGGTAAAAAAAAAATGTGTAAAAAAAAGCCGTGTCCGAATATGGACACGGCTTTGCGCATTCTACTATGCATGATGACATCTAATGCATCTGGAGAAAGATCATTCAGCGTGTTGAAAAGAATAAAAAATTGACGAAGATTCTAGATTGTCTAGTTTGGTTAGTTTTGTTTCAAATGCTAAGAGCTTTTTCAAGCCTTAGACTTTAAGGCCATCGGTACATAATACGCAAATATTTTACGGCTTCCCTATTTTTATGGCTATTCTGTCTTTACACGGCAAATTACGTGTAGTAAAATTCTCACTGGTATGGATATGTAAATATTACTACTTGTCAATGTTATCATTAATTTTAAAGAGATGGCTTTTGAATGTTGTTGGATAACTGTTACTTGTATAATTGCAAATTATTAATTCAGTTAATAAATATGATTATTTTTTCATTAATTATGTATTCAGTGATTGTAATAATTAATATACTGTACAACAAAAACTAATACTCAATCGAGAAAAGAGAAAAAGTGGTAAAGTGATTTTTTAATAATATATTGTTACTATGGAACGCTTACAATTTGTGAACATCTTTAACAACAAAATACTTGGATCACAGAATATATCCTGGTCAATTCTCTGCTTGGATCGTCCATAAATAACAAACAATCCACTTTTTATTAAGTTCACGTCTTGAATCAATTATTTATCAAATACAGTATCAATATTATTTAATCAACAACTCAAAATATTCCCGATGCCATGTCAAATATTTAAAATTGTCACTGTCTTGTCATAATATTCTATTTGACTCAGTGCGTTGTATGACAGAGATAGCGAATGTTCGATTTGGAAAATATCACCACGGTCCATTTGTTTCAAATCCTGAGAAAAGTAATAACCATTTTTTTAAATTTAAACGCAGAATGAAAGACTAAATTATTATCGAGGGCCGAAAGTCCCTTAGAATAAATAGAAAGTTTATTTTGAACGAGATATTTGAAATTAAAAATCACACTACATTTTCTTAGTTTTTCACCCCTGTAACTTATTAAAATAAACATTACAGAAGTTTTCAGGGACTTTCGGCCCTCGGTAAGAACGTAATCTTTCATTTTGCATTTAAATTTTTCAAAAATACTTATTAGTTTTCTCAGGATTATAGCATTAAAGCCGAAACTACGTACCCATCCCCTTAACGATTTGATTAAAGATTTTGCAGCTAAAAAAGCTAGAATAGTGAGTGTTTAGAGTGTAGATATGAGATTTATTATGAGTATGGAGTGGAGTGAGTGTCAATGTTAATCACTAATCCAACTTTATCCAAATTAAGAACGTGACATTGACGTTTTTCAGTATAAGAGGATAATGTGACAATTTAACGATCTGAAAGTTTATTTGTGGTATTCTTAATATGTTTATTTTTTAGTACCTTGGCCTATTACTGTTATACAGTTCATATTATTTTGCTTGTTCTTTTGCTTATAATGTCTTTTCAACTCGGCTTTTTTTAGTCTTTTGCTGTCACCTGTATCTACTTTTCCACCGGATAAAACAAATGCTATTTAAATTTTAACAATTAAGGGCAGAGGCCCAAAATGTCGCCTGTCAAAATGTTAATGTGATTTACCAATGTACTTTTTGTAGTACCAATGTTGTACCAATTTTAAAAAGTAAAATTAAAATAAACATTATGTATTAATATTATGTGCTTTATGCTTTAATTACATAATCGTGAAGTTATCGGGGGCCGCTCGGGGTAATTTGGCCTAGGGCCGCAAGTACCCTAAATCTGGCACTGCCTGTTTGCCGCAAACTGTTTTTAAATATTTCGTAAGTAGTCAAACTAGAACCTGCGATATGTCGTCACCAGTAGTTTAATTCACCTGTATCTCTTTGCCACTAAATTTTTAGTACATACTATCTAGTAAGTATTATTTTGTGCACTTAATTCAGTTTACAATATTTTGTCACTTGTACCCCTTAGAACCTAATCCCCTCAATTAAGATATTTCATATATTTTTAACAAACCGGCGTATTTATGTTTCATGGATTTTAAGAAAGCATTTGACATGGTCTCATTAAAGGACGTTATCCATTTGTTAGACTCGAGAGAGGTACCTCTAGGAATAATTAAAACGGTCGAAAACATCTACAAGAACAACACAATAAAAGTAAAAGTAGAATATGAACTAACTGACCCAATTGAAGCCGGCAATGAGATAAGACAGGGGGACTCCTTGAGTGCTTTATTGTTCAACCTGATCATGGACGAAATAATAAAAAAAGTAAAAAAGGATAGCAAATGGGAGAAAAATAACTTAAAATAATCTGCTATGCGGACGATGCAATACTAATCTCTCAAAGTGAATATAATTTACAACGTATGCTGCACCAAGTTAACATAACCGCCAGAAAATTTAACATGTTAATTTCCTAAAAAAAGACAAAATGCATGGTTATAACAGCAGATCCAATAAGATGTAAATTGGACCTGGAAGGTCAGAACAAGTGATGGAGTTTAAATACCTAGGCATCACACTATCTAGCTACGCAAGGCTCGAAACAGAAGTGGAAGATCAAGTGAATAGAGCAAACAGAGCCGCAGGTTGCCTGAATGACACAATATGGAGAAATAAAAGTATCGGAAAAGAAATGAAAGGCAGAACTTTCAAAACAGTCATCAGACCAATAATGACATACGCGGCAGAAACACGACCCGACACAGAGAGGACAAAAAGATTGCTCGAAACAGCGGAGATGAAAACCCTTCGAAAAATCGATGGTAAGACTCTATGGGACAGAGCTAGAAGTACGGATATACGACCGACATGCAAGGTGGATAACATTAATAACTGGGTAAGAAACAGAAGAATAGAATGGAATGACCACATAAGCCGAATGACAACAAATAGGGTAGTCAGGACAGCGAGAGACGGTTCCCCAATAGGAAGACGATCAGTGGGAAGACAATGAAAACGATGGAACGACAACTTACTAGAGGCACATTGAAAAAACAGACAGAGTCATGTCTATACAAAAAGAAGAAGAACAATAAGATATTTTTAAGAATTAAGATACATTAACATGTTTGAAAATAAAAAAACCTTATCATCATGCCATCTACACTCATCCTAGCGGGGCGATTGCCGCCATCTTTGGGCTCTTCTCTTCTGATTCGTTTGTCTCCGGGAATCAGTTCTCATTAACATTTTGGTTTACAATTTGTGGTGTGACTTGACATCTTCTATAATATTCCATTGTTCCTTACCGAGGAAACATGAAAGTGAATACCCAATCCCCCTGGCTCTTAGACTATAAAACCAAGTGTAGATACCTAATATTTTGGTCCAGATTTGAAAACAATGTAAAAAACCATACCCAGCATATAAAAATAGATTCCGATGTAAAATTTATCATTACATAGAGCAACAAGGAAGTATAAGTCAACAAGAGATATCATATCAAGATATGTAAAACGGGTCATGTTGAATATAAGAAAATGAAACTACATAATACGTTCATTCAGTCAATAAAAATAAAAATTCCTGAAACTGTATTACTATGTACTATCGTTAACGATATGATTTGGTGTTTCGGGTACTCACTTTAACCGAATACTTCCCAACATGGATACTTTATCGAATATTAGGGCAAAACCTCAACAAATTTTGAAATAAACTCCTTTGTCGTTTCTGATTGATAATATAAATGTAATATATAGCAATAGCAGGGGTTCTCAAACTGTGCGTCGCGACACCCTGACGCGTTGCAGCATTGTACCAGGGGCACAGTATAAAGAGGGACAGTAAAACCTCTTCCATGTCGGCACTTTGATCTCAAGAAGTAATACCGGCAGTACGCAATTGGTAATTCACCAGTGGTGGATGCGGGTTTTCCCTGTTAAAACCCGTACGTTTCTATGTGACTAGCAATGCGAGAGTGGGGCAAAAGCGACTGAGAACATATCGCGGTCACCATGCGCGACTAAAGATTTTACTTCCAATTTTTCGGAGAGTGGTTCTACTGTCCCTCTTTATACTGTGCCAGTGGTATCTGACATACATCGCGGACGATGGCAAATCGCTGTTGCCGGCCGGCGACCCCTGCCCTCTCTCTCTATCTCTCTCTCATTTGGCATCCGATCTACTCTTGATATGCCTGCTGTTCTTCTCCAGAAGTGCATTTCTGTTCCTAGTAACATTTCGTCGGCTTAGGGACACAAAATTGTATCTCAGAAATGACTACTTTTCAGCAGAGCTTATTTAAGGTTTTTAAAAATGTGATTTGCATATTGTAATGATCTGTAGTTTATTCTCAAATTTTTTGTTCCGAATTATTAATCTTAGAAATGTTTACCTTAAAGTGATACAATCATACCCAACAATGGATAAATTGTGTTCTCAAAATAACAACATTTAGATAAAAAGTGGTGGAGATACATTTTTGTGTCCCTAAATGAAACGTCTATTATTATAGAGACTTACTGTTGGGATCAGTAATTTATTTGTAATTCTTTGTTGCTATAGTATTATAATCTAATTTTACAACTGAGGGTTACCCAATTTTCTAATAATAATAATAAAAGTAATACAAAAATCAGTAAAATCCTGTATAAAAGGTATATTTAAAATCCCTCAAAAGGGCCACATCAAAATCACATAACTAGATTTCAAGGAAAACTTTTTCCTTGTGAATTTTTTAATAAAAGTAATATTCATAATTCATTTTATTATAACTTTATTTAAAATCACACAATAAAAGTAATCGACTTTAGATATTGATAGAACCGATAAACAGTTTTTTATTTATTTTTTTAAATAAATTTATTAATGGACAATTCTAATAAATAAACTTATATATGAAATAAAAAATTGTATAGAAAATAAAATTTGTATCTAAACAGATTTATATTATCAACTGCAACATTCCTTGAATTGATGAACACATTATTTATATCACAAATTATATTAAAATTAGTATTTTTTTTTCTTGGTTAATGTTAGAGTTTTTAATATTTTTATAAATTCCCATATAACTGTATACATTTATACATTTGTTAAATATTGTTTGTTTTTGTTTATATTTGTAAGTTAGTATATATATATAGTTTAGCTCTCCAGGCCTAGAAGGCCCATGGCTTGGTTTACTATTCCTTTCCAATCTCTCCTATTTGCTGCTTTATTTTTCCAATTTGTGATTTTCAGTTCTTCTATGTCTTTTTCAACATCTTTCTTCCATCTGGTTTTCGGTCTACCTTTCTTCTTCTTTCCTCCTATTCCTCCCGTTAGTATTTTTTTGGGAAGTCTCGTGTTTGGCATCCTTTGGATATGTCCCAACCATCTCAGTCTTTGTGATTTTACGATCCCTACTATGTTTGGTTCACCATACATCCTCTCCAATTCCACATTTGGTCTTCTTATCCACATTCCATTCCATATCTTTCCGCCAAATATTTTTCTTAGGACTTTTCTTTAGTAAGTTAGTATATTATATTTTTAATTCTCACGCACAAGGGCTGCTACTTTTGTATGTATATTACTAATATATATACAAGGTAGCTCAACTTCAGTGAGTTATTTATGTTTATTTAGGTAGTACTCATTATGCTTTTTATTTTTTGTAAATCTTTATTGTTATTCCTAAATAAACATTATTATTATTATCAACTTTGAAAACATTTTCAAACATTAATTTTAATTGTGTCAATCACTTTGCACACATGATTGATTGTGATACGCTCTGCTGAAGAGTAGTCATTTCTGGGATACAATTTTGTGTCCCTAAGCCGATGAAATTATCAACTTATTCACTTTTTTACTCCTTCACAGTTGTAACAGAGCTGGAAATGCAACAGACCACGCTGCCAAATATACGAAACAAATTATTAAATCCATTGTTGCTACCTGCAACCACCATTCAGTGCAATAAAATTTATGCCACAAAAATGTAACTCAATATCATCAATCAAAACATAGTATCACAGAAATGTAAGACCACCTTTCTGTGACACTCAAAGATTGCTAAGAAATGTAGTTACGAAAACTCTAAAGAACTCAATAAGGTAAGTTCAATGGTGTAAATATCTCAAAATGAAAAAAAAAATGTAGTTACATTTTTGTGTTCCTAAGCCGACGATTTACTCTCTTCTTTGTTTCATTGGCCGAATTTCACTGCCATATGTGATTACACTTTTTAATGTGGTATCTTGTATATGAGCTGTTTGTTCGCTTTAGATATTGTTTGGTCCCACAGAATGTCGTTTATCATAGATATGGCTTTTCTGCCCTGTATGTTTTTGTCTTTTATAGCAACATTGAGTGTTTCATCTTGAGTTAGCTTCATGCTCAGGTACTTGTATTCATCGCAGTGTTTAATTTCTACCACATCGTCTAATGTAATGGACTACTGCCCCTCCAATACACATGGCTTCAGTTTTCGTAATAGTTGCGTTCGCAGCGACTGTCGACGACTAATCTGTGATAAATTGTCAGAAAATCGCATGCGCACTTTAAAATAATATAAATAATACCGTTGATAGATAAATATACGAGGTATATTTACCTCATATAATTTAATAATTAGGTATTAATATTAATTAAAAGTAAATATACCTTGTATATTTATCTATTAACGGTATTATTTATATTAGGTGAGGTTAGGAGTTGTCAGCGAAAATTTGTCCAGGGTATCCGTGAACTCAATGTTGACTTCGAGCTCCCATTTGTTATAATATTCTTCTATTAGCTTCCGCATCATGTAACTCAAGTCTTCATGATCCTGAGTGGTCAGAATTTGGTCATCAGCGAAACAAAATGTTCAGTGTTGTCTCGTCATTGAGAGGGATTCCCATGCCAATCCCTAATTGCTTAGGGGTCTCTTTAATACCAGGATTCTTCCACAATCTGCACCAGAGTATGTTTTACAGTTGATGGTCGAGGATTCCCATTTTGATCTTATTAGGATGTAATCTACCTGATTCATAGGCGTAAACAGGGGTGATTTTTATGGGTTATAACCCCCCCTCCATTGGGATGTACTTTGAGCTCTATACGCTTAACACCATACCCCCAGAGTAGTTGTAACCCATGGCTACACCATGTGTACAATCTACGTAAGTGGTGCTGATAAAACGTGTTTTATCAGCAAGTACATAATTGCAACAATGCACTTGCAAGATTTCTATGATTTATTTTGATTTATTTATATCTATATTTCTATGCACTTCTACTCAGAACTCCCCCAAACGGTAACCTCTCAGATTTCTCTGCCACTGCCCATTGCTGCCCAATACTACTTCAATATTTTCGTTAAATGAAGGAAAATTAGGACAAATAATATGAACCTCACACATGAACGACTAGAGACAAGCAACGAGAAAATGCGCAAAAATGAAAGAATAAAGAAAGATGAGAATAAAACATAACATCACGGTCCAAACAATTAATACGGTACGGACATCCTGTACATAGAATCCTCAGTCACAAAATGTCAAAAAGTTATTAAAGTATAAACCAAAAAAGAAAGGAAAACAAGAGAAAGAATTCGAAATTTCGTTTAATCTTGAATGGTAACCATTGTCCATAACTACGACATAATTGATCGTTAGGAAATGTGTCATTGAACCAAAATTATGCTCAGAAACAACTGAACTAAATTCTGAGAGTTTTTCTAAGACATTCGTGAATTTGACACAAATTATATCAAACATTGATAAGCAAATCCTTTATCTCCTCCACTAGGAGTGCTATTTAAAAGACAACTTTACCCTTTTGAAGCTTTAATCCAGCAGAAAAACCTTCAGCAAACGCCTGACGATCATTTGTAACCTGTAAGTCAAACACCAAAGATCAGTTTCAACGGAACAACTTCTAAGGAGATCAATGTAAACAAAGGCGTGAAACAAGGTGACTTTATCTCACCGACACTATTTAACCTGATATTGATAGTAACAATAAGGAGGACAAACTTTTCAAACAAAAACATTATTACAGATCAACTTCAACTAGTAGCATATGAAGATGATCTAGTCATCATAGCGACAACAAAGAGGCCACCAAAGAAGCAGTTGAAAAATTAGATAAGGAAGCGAAGATAATAGAGCTAGAGATAAACCAGCACAAAACAAAATATAGGGAAAGGTGACACAGCAGCTCAAAAATATCAAATATCTAATAACACAGAACCATAAAGAACCCCGCAACACTCCTTATGGAAAAGTGGTCCCGGTCAAATTTAACGAAACTTCGGTCAAATGATCGTTCTCAGTTTGTAGATTAAAAAAGTCCATGGCACCTAGGTCTGAAAAACTATTATTCTCGAGCTACAGCTTTCTGAAGTTCTGGAATCAGGTACTCGGCTTACGTTAAGTGTCCAAATTCACGGTTAAATGAATGAAATATCTATTATTGAAAGAAGACAGATTCAATTTCTTCTTGCATATTTGCGTGTTGCATATGAATTCGTGGTCAAAAATAGATGTATCGTATTTTAGTCTTCAGAAAACCTCCGAAAAGTCCTCAGAAAACTGAAGAAGTACGATTGAAAATATGCTGCTAGAGTCATATAAGAATTATCATGTTTTCATGAATGCTTCACACTTTTCCAATACCAGCATAGCTGCAGTTCCACCTTATCTTTGGAAAACTACTAAACAATGGTGGATCTGGTGGGGAAAAGTGGAATTCCCCCCGTAACACGGTCCAGAATTGAAGAAAAAATTGTTGAAATATAAAAATTTATTAGCTGACATGAAACTTACTACAGACACAAATTCAACCCAATTAACTTGACAGTTAGGAAAATAAAGGGAACTTATTGCACATGTTATTATCTATGTCTTTTATGTGGTTTGGGTTTGTGTATTTTGGGGTTGATATTTTATTGAAAGGCTCCCCTCCTCCAAGACAAAGGTTCCGCCACTGCTACAAATGTTTCGGCAAGCTACAAAACACCAACACACCAAATATTCATTTCCTACACGGTTGATGAAGAGAATGATGAAGATGAACCTGAAGAAGATCCGATAAGCGGGTACTACTGTACCTGTCAATCTGGTGCGAGAACTGTGGGTACTTGTGCTCAGAAATATAACCAGTGTATTATGATTTTTAGGCTTGCGAGACATCAACCCAATGTTAAGTATCCTGATAGGTCGTTAGTTAAAACGACATAAATATAATGCATCTAACAGTAAAATCAGAAAAATCTTACCGTACAGATAGTCGAAGATGACATAAACCCGGTTTTTCCATAGAAGATTGTAATTAACATGTCGTTTCGTATTGAGATCAAGTCCATGTTCTCTACTCATATCTGATATGCAGCACATTATTCTTTGCAAATCATCTAAGCTATTTGCAAAACTAGTGCTTCGTCGGCATATATAAAGTTTTTTAGAGGCACTCTATTCTGCAAGCGTTAAAACGTTAGATGTCTTGTGCTGCTCTAGCAGCACTTATTTGGGGCAGGGGCGACTTCCAATAAAACATCAACCCACAATACATAAAATAGATAAGCTCAAACTACATAAAAGACATTATGTAATATCATGTGTTAGAAGTTCCCTTTATTTTCCTAACTGTCACGTTAATTAGGGTTGAATTTGTCTGTCCTGTAGTAAGTTTCATGTCAGCTAGTATTTTTTTGATGTTTCAACAATTTTTTCTTTAATTCTGGACCTTGTTACGGGAGGAATTCCCTTATTCCCCCCTAGATCCGCCACTGTTTAGTAGTTTTCTAAAGATAAGGTGAAACTGCAGCTATGCTGGTATTGGATAAGTGTGAACCATTCATGGAAACATGATAATTGTTATGTCCATCTAGCAATACATTTTCTATCGCAGTTCTTCAGTTTTCTGAGTACTTTTCGGAGGTTTTCTGAAGACTAAAATACGATACATCTATTTTTGACCACGAATTCATATGCAACACGCAAATATGCAAGAAGAAAATGAATCTGTCTTCTTTCAATAATAGATATTTTCATTCACTTGACCGTGAAATAGTGCACTTAACGTAAACCGAGTATCTGAATTCCACAACTTCAAAAGGCTGCAGCTCGAGAATAATAGTTTTTCAGACCTAGGTGCCATGGACTTTTTTAATCTACTCACTGTATTGGGATTCACAGCATCCATTATTAACCATCCAATTAAGAGCAAGACACACTTTTTTAAATTTAAATGTCCGTGGTAAACAAACACACGTTTGTTTATTATACATATTACGTGACCCAGATTACTCCACACAAGTGTACCAGTTGTCAATCCTGCGGTGTCAGCGATTCAATATTACATATTCCTAATTCATGGCCAAAGCCGACTCACCATAAATAATATCAACACTTTCTCTTTTATTTATAAACACAGAAAACATCGGGAGGCATTCTAATTTCATTGCGTGATCAATCATCATTGATAATTGAGATACACCAGAGGGTGAACGTACATTAGCACACCAACTCTTTACAGTCGTACTCCGAGTTGATAATAAATGAATATACTGTGAGTAGTGTTTACTTCATCAACCCCTATCGTAGGGGGTAACTACCCCCAACCACTCTGAGAACTATCATTGACCTAAGTTTCGTGAAATTTGACCGGGACCACTTTTCCATAAGGAATGTTGCGGGGTCCTTTAAAACTGTATTCACCTTTAGCTACTTGGAAGTAACAATAGGGAAAACCGGAAAAGAGAGAACAGAGGAAAGAATTCTGAAAGGCAAAAAAACATACGGAATGAATAGAAGTCTGCTGAGAAGCAAGACTCTAAGTAAGACAACAAAGATGAACCTATATAAGACCTTACTAAGAATCCATAAGGAAAAATTTGCTGTAGCTGGCTGTATACCATTAATTACAAAAATTGAAGAAAAAGATCTTCTGTGTAAGAGGTATATTTATGTATTTGAATTAACATTAATCAGTGGCGAAGCGTCCATGTAACCACTGTTACCATTGGTAACAGTTACAAATCTTGCAAATAAATATTTTATGACTACTACGAAATAATTCCATTTAAATTTTTACCAACAGAAATACTTGTTAATAGTACCTAATTCAGTAAATAGCCAACTAGACGCACGAAAATATTGGCGAGATATGTCAATCCATGGCACGTTATCATATGCTGTTACCAATACTGGCACTGGTAACGGTAACGCAGGAGAAACTTCGCTATCGCTTGGGACTAGCTATGAAAATTTTGAAGAAGCGACGGGTCTAGAGACGGCGCGCGGGCACGCTGTGCATATCAGTATTATAACCATTTTGAAGATTGGTAACGCTGGTTTAGTTAGTTTAGTACCTATTACAGATTACAGTGTGCGTGCATTGAAACATGGAAGAGTGTTGCTACGTATTGCGTAATTGATCAACTACTTGAAAAGTCATTCTACTTGTATATTTTTTTATATATTATTTTAAAGAAAAAAAAATAATATTATTGAAAATGGAAGAATTAAAATATAAACAATAGTTTTCAAAATCTGTTCTTTTTCCTACTTGTTCATTTTTTATGTTAATTTTATGGTAGAATAATATGTTTAGTTTGTTTATTATTTATTGTTATACCTGTTACATATACATAATAATTACATACATATAATTTGGGAATAGTGATTTGTTTAATTTTATCCCACAGGATTGAAAACAAAAACTTATATTTGGTAGGTTCAAAATATTTTTTTAAAGAGGATTTTTTTACATCTGGTTTTGGTAACACTTTAGAAAAAGTTACGCGTCGCCACTGATTAACCTTAATAAGACTTTTTCTTAGATATGGGATAGAAACAACGACGATTAACAAGAAAGAGGAGGATAGCCTTCTGAAATTTGAAAGAAAAATAGTGAGAACTATACTGGGCCACAATGTAACAAGGGAGGGAAAAATAAGAATGAAAACAAATGTCGAAATTGAAGAATAATTTATTAAAAAATAAAACGGGATAATACCCGAAGGTTGGCTGTATACCATCTAGTTAAATAAAATTAACATGAAGTAAAACTCCCTAGTGTAGTTGGTATATTTAATAAAAATTCTAAAAAAATTTTAAAAATCCAAACGGATTACGTTCAAAACGTTTTCGGACTTATCAGTCCATCATCAGTGAACCTAAAAGTAAGTAATCTCACTTAGTAAAATTGAAAAGGGTGAAATTTTGAATGTTAAAAATTGAAAAGTGTGGTTACGATTACTTACTCTCTGTCCTTGCTAAATAGCCACAATGCCAAACACTGGTCAAGATGAATGTTCTAACTACATGGTGAAATCTGATCTACAATTTGGCTTACATTGGATGATGTAATCCAATGTAAGCCAAATTGTAGATCAGATTTCACCATGTAGTTAGAACATTCATCTTGACCAGTGTTTGGCATTGTGGCTATTTAGCAAGGACAGAGAGTAAGTAATCGTAACCACACTTTTCAATTTTTAACATTCAAAATTTCACCCTTTTCAATTTTACTAAGTGAGATTACTTACTTTTAGGTTCACTGATGATGGACTGATAAGTCCGAAAACGTTTTGAACGTAATCCGTTTGGATTTTTAAAAATTTTTTAGAATTTTTATTAAATATACCAACTACACTAGGGAGTTTTACTTCATGTTAATTTTAAATAATTTATTAAAGAGAGGAAATATAGTCAGATACATAAAATCTCTTCGCCTAGAATAGGATATACACAGAGACGCCCACAATCAGATATGTTGATAAGGATAACTAACTGAACACCACTATGGCCCAGGTGTAGAGGAAGACCCAGAAGAAGATGGTTGGATGACGTAGAAGAAGACATAAGAGCAATAAATGTGAAAGACTGGAAAGTTCAGTGCAAGGACAGGAAGAAATGGAAAAGAGTCACGACAACAGCAAAGACACACATCAAGCTATAAATGAGAGTTTCTACCCCAAAATCCAGACAGCCACAATCCCGACGGCCAAAATCCCGACACGTCAGAATCCCGGCAGGCCAAAATCCCGAAAGGCCAGAATCCCGACAGGTTTGATAAGTTTCTTTTTAACGTATAATTACATGGTTGTTTTTTGGTCTTGTTTTTTGTTTATGGTCATCTGTTTTTTATTTTTTGTTACTAAACAAAAGTATTTACCATTTAAGATACTTACTTACTTACTTTCCGTGTCCGGAACACCAACAACTTTAAATTCTGTATTTCCAATGGTTGGCCACATAGATGGCCCTGTCATTTGCTATAATTAAGTCTTGTTCTGTGCAGGTCTCTCTCATCTCTGTGCATGATAGTAGATGCCGGCTGGTCTGAACCGCGCCACAGTCGCAGGTATCGTCCTCCTGGTATCCCCATTTTTTCAGGTTACTAGCACAACGTGAAACGCCGGTTCTTAGTCTGTTTAGCGCTTTCCAAGTCGGATACGGTAAATTGTGTCCAGCAGCCATTTCCTCCGAGGGAGGAAAATGTGTCGCGGTAGCTGACGCTTGCCATAGGTGTATTCGGCGCGTCTCTGGCGCTTCGGGGATGGATCTTGATGTTTTCAGGAAGCTTTTCCGAGATCTTAGTCTGCTTGGCTGAGTTTGGTGGTCATATAAGGGGTGTCTTCGGTCCGTCTCCTGCTTTTTCCGTTCTACCTCTGACGTGACCTTCCTCCTGATAGGTGGTGGAGCAATTCCAGCAATGGGGTATACCTCTTCGATAGGTGTCGGTTTCAGGCAACCCGATATTATACGGACCGTTTCATTTAGAGCCACGTCGACGTTCTTTGCGTGAGCGGAGTTTGCCCATACTGGTGCTCCAAACTCCGCGGCCGAAAAACATAATGCCAAGGCAGAAGTGCGGAGAGTGTGTGGTTGTGCTCCCCATTTTGTATTAGTTAGCTTGCGGATGATATTATTTCTGGCACTTACTTTCTTCTTGACATCTTGACAGTGGTATCGGTAAGACAGAGTTCTATCCAGACGGACGCCAAGGTATTTTGGCGTCTTGTTGTGTTCCAGCATCTGACCACGCCATTCCACCTCCAACGACCTTCGGGCATGCTTGTTTCTCAGGTGGAAAGCACATACCTGGGTTTTTGTGGGATTGGGTTTCAGATGGTTTTTATCATAGTATAGAGCTAAGTCTCCCAGGGCATCTGTCAGTTTCACTTCGACTTCATTGAAGGTTCTTCCCTGAGCTGCCACCGCTGTATCATCAGCGTAAATAAATTGCCTTGTTTGTTGGTGTATGGTTTGGTCGTTGGTGTATATGTTGTATAGAATCGGCGCGAGGACACTTCCCTGTGGTAGCCCATTTTTTTGGTCCCTCCACCGACTGTTCTTGGACTGGAGCGTTACGTAGAAGCGTCTATTCTGGAGGAGACATTTCACTAACCTTGTTCGTCGAAAATCCTTTGTAGTTTCGTAGAGTTTTGCGAGTAGCCATTGATGGTTAACTGTATCATAGGCGGCAGTTAGGTCTATGAACGCTACTCCTGTTATTTCCTTCCGTTCAAAACCATCTTCAATATGTTGGGTGATATTAAGAATTTGACTGCAGCAGCACTTTCCGGGCCTGAATCCTGCTTGTTCTGGAATAATTTTAGTCTCCACATATTCTGCGATCCGGTTCAGTATCATTCTTTCAAAGGCCTTGAAAAGGTGGCACAAGAGAGATACAGGTCTAAAACTCTTTGTATCCGCCGGATCCTTCCCTGGTTTTAAGAGGGCTACCACTCTAGCTTTTCTCCAGATTTTGGGGATTTGTACCATTTAAGATGAATATTATGAATTACCATCTAAATAAAATTTCTAACATGGGTATATGAATTAAATTTTTTTTGCCAATATATAGCCCAATAATATATCGACGGGTTTTTGACAAAACATCGTAAGCATCAATTTTCGGAAAATGGGATTTTTATCTTAAATGGTTCCTTACGATAGTTTACAGCTGATTCAAAATTATTTTTCCCATAATAACATCCTAAGTGTCTAAAACTAAATTTAATTTTTATCGTAACCACCGCATTTCAACCTCATTTTGTGCCTTTGGTATCGTAAACGGCAAGGTAGTACCGACAGATGATAGTAAACGCCATAAATCTTGTCGGTTAAGTTTGCATATTTTGCCGCTTACGATAAGATTAAATGACCAAAATGACCGTTAGGATTACTCAGTGTTGTCTTAAATGTGTTAGAACTCAGTCCAAATTTTATTTCGCTAGAACAATTTAAAACGAAAATAGTGGTAGTTTTGATAAAACCTCTTATTCAATAGATGTGGTACCTAAATGTTTAATACTTGATTTTATGGTTTATAGTCTTTTTAATAGAATTTGAAGTCTAATTTACTAATTTGGTAATGACATAACCTATGTTTTTTAGTTGTTCTTGAGCAAATAACATAAACATTATATTTGCAACAAAAATATATCAACTTGTAGTAAGTTCACTGAAACCTGAAACAAATGTAGGGGTGTCAATATAGAACGAATATTGAAATATAGTTTTTAATTCCAAACAACTTTATTTTATTAACAATTTTCGATATTGTGAAAAAATATAAAGCTACTTTACTCTTGAACAAGATTCATATTTTTTGACATACCGCGTCTGAAATTAATAAAACATAATATCTGAGAGTTTTTTTAAACTGATAATAAAAAGTTATCAATAGCTTCCAAGTTACGCAGACATACTGTATAAGAGCTCAAAAAAATTACATTTATAATTTTTTAAGCTTGTTATTAAATTTATTTTAGGTAAGTTGTACAGAAAAAGGTTTTGATGTCTTTGTACAAACATTTTTTTAACTGATATTTTTGGGTTATTGTATTACATTTTTTTTTATCTTTCTTAATTTTCTCAAAAAGAAGTTGTTTATTTAATATCTAAAGCAAAATAGTTTAGTGCACTTTAATGATTACATCTTAAGCTTTAAAAAATACCTATAAAATTGTAATAGCTGTTCAAACTTAACTTGAGTAATACCCTCTTAAAGTGGTAGTAATTCTGTAAAACTACGAAGTTTTCAAAAATTCCATTTTTTGGGACGTCGTATCATTTGAATTAAATTTTTGAGATTTTTTTGAATAGATCATCATTTAGTACAGTGTCACAGATTAATATACGTATTAAATTTTATTTTTCTTTGTGGATTTTTATTATTAATAATAATTTATCTGTTAAAATACTTACGTTATTTATTAATATTCATTTATAGATTGATACCTTGAAACTATCGTATGTTTATCTTAAGCGACCAGCTTCAACTAAAATTTACACCAACAAAGTATCGTATGTTACATAATTTAATAAAAGAATGTTATATTACAGTTTTTTTCCTTAAATTAATATTTTTTATGTACTAATTTATCATGGTTTCAAAATTTTAATTATATTAACCAAAAAGTCGGCAGAAGAAAAAGTCGTCTCCTTTAATATGTGCGTTTTGTCGGTTACGATGTTTTGTCAAAAACCCATCGATATGTATAATCAAATCCTGAATTCAAGTTTACTTTCATATAATAGATAATTTATCATGTCACTTACAACCTTCCATTTCAGTAAGTATAGCTTTTACATTATAAAATGAAGTGTTTAAATAATTTTTTCTTTTAAAATACATAATAACTAGTATCCGTACTTATTAATAAGTAATAATTTTTCAATTTCAATACTCTAGAATATGATTTGGTATTGCATTTGAAAAGGAAACAATAAATATTCAAAATGTAGTGGTCGGAATTTTTACTTCTGCGAGGATTGTTGCATGTCCGGATTTTGGCCTGTTGGGATTCTGGCGTGTCGGGATTCTGGCTTGTCGGTGTTTTGGCCGTCGGGATTTTGGCTGTCGGGATTTTGGCTGTAGGGATTTTGGGCGCCACCGAAATGAGAGACGAGTAATCTACCTCGCCCCAGAATAGGATTTTGAATGCCATAGCGTTAGCTATAATCCCTGGGGATTGTAATGCTTAATGAATCAATGAATGAACAGAAACTTTTACAAAATGTCCTAAATTAATCAATGTTTAAAAACGTTGTATCAAGGAGCAGCTAAACTTGATACCTAAGCAGATTATACTGAACAGGCTTATGTTTTGATTTATTAAAATTACTGCAACCTTTGCAGTGCCGGATTTACCACTAGGCCGAATATTCCGTGGCCTAGGGCCGCAAGCAAAAGGGGGCCGCAGCATTTTGTAAAAAAAATTTTTTAGGAGGACGCATTTAGTCTGAGAGACAACTTTGATTCCTATGAAAAAAGAGGAAAAGAGTTGTCTAAAAATGAAACCTATATTACTAAAAGACGCCCTAAAAGAAAAGCTCTTCCTCTAGAAGACAAAAAGGATGAACCCACTGAACCCCACTTTAATGGCAAAGAAGACTTACAGATTAATACATTCAATGTTGTAATTGACAAGCTTTATTCAGAATTAAATGAAAGGTCCGAAGTTTATTTCGGTCTTAATGAAGAATTTGGATTTTTAAATAACTTATCTTCAATTTCCAATGAAAAAATCAGGGGAAAAGTTTATATTTCGGCTAAAGAGTATCGAATCGACATAGATGGTGACTTTGGAGAAGAGTGCGTATAGTTCAAAGGTTTTGTTGAAGGTATATTTGACGAATAAAGAGAAACTCCTGATAACAAGATTACCAAGCCTCCGAGGAATACACTTTTGGAGTATCTGACACTCATTCATGATAAACAGTTAACAACTTTATTTCTGAATATGGACACGGTTTTGCTCATTCTACTATGCATGATGACATCTAATGCACCTGTAGAAAGATCATTCAGCATGTTGAAAAGAATCAAAAACTACTTGCGGAACTCGATTCTAGATTGTCTAGTTTGGCTAGTTTTGTTTCAAATGCTGAGCTTTTTCAAGCCTAAGCCTTTTTCAAGGCCGCACATCAAAGAAACATGAAACGTAAATTACGTTTCATGGAAATAAACCACTGCTAAACAAATATACGTCCGGCCATTTATGAAACTCTCCGAAAATAAAAATGTGTCATGAGCATGAATCACACTCGTTTCATTGGTAGGCGGACGTTGAGATTTGTTTAGCAGTGTTTTCTTTTCATGAAACATGTTTTTCGTTTCATGTTTCATGTTTTTCGTTTCATGTTTCTTTGGTGTGCGGCTTGCCTTAGACTTTAACGATTTGAGTAAAGATTTTTCAGCCAAAAAAGCTAGAAATGTGAGTGTTTAGAGTTTAGATATGAGATTTATTATGAGCATGGAGTGGAGTGAGTGTTAATGTTAATCACTAATCCAACCAAATTAAGAACATGACATTGACCTTTTTCAGTATAAAAGGATAATGTGAAAATTGAACGATCTAGAAGTTTATTTGTTGTATTCTTAATATTTTCATTTTTCAGAACCGTAGCCTATTACTAGTACAGTTCACATTATTTTGCTTGTTCTCTTACTTATAATGTCTGTTCAACTCGGCTTTTTTTAGTCTTTTGTTGTCATCTGTGCTTTTCCCTCCGAATGAAGCAAGTGATATTTAATTTTAACAATTAACTGCAATACTAATTTAAAATATAATAATTTTAGCAATATTAATAATTTTACAAACAACTGCTGTGTGCTAACATTTTGAATTATATAAGGGAATCTATCTTCTTGTTAAGGTGCCTTTTCCATTACTGAAGGTTTGCTGTAACTACAGCAAACTGCTCTCTATCTTGAGCGGTTCTTAGTGTCGAATGTGTGTCCATGCCTATCCAGTCTCTTACGTTCTTCAGACTGGAGCATTTTTTTCTTCCTGGACCTCTTCTTCCTTCGACTTTCCCTTCCATTATGACTCGTAAAAAATTATATCTTTCTCATCTGTAAATATGTCCTAGATAATTAATTTTTCTGTTTTTTACAATATTTAGGAGTTCTCTATCAGTCCCCATTCTTCTCAGCACCTCGACTTCGTTGTTGGTCACATGCCCTGTCCAAGAGATCTTCAGCATCCTTCGAAAAACCCACATCTCAAATTATTGTTAGATCTGTTTTGAGGTTTTAGTTAGCCAAATTTGCAAACTAAGATTATTTAATTAGTGAATACATTTCAACCTATTTATGTAGGTACCGTATTCAAATAAATATTAGTGGCATTCTTATTCATTTTTGTTATGCCTTGTATGTTGTACCAGTTTTAAAAAGTAAAATTAAAATAAACGGTATGTATTAATATGAAATGTGCTTTATGATTTAATTTCATAATCGTGAAGTTCTCGGGGGCCGCTCGGGGTAATTTGGCCTAGGGTCGCAAGTACCCTAAATCCGGCACTGAACCTTTGAGACAAGAATGCCTCACTGGTTTATGACATTACCTTGAGGGTAATCAGCTCTATCATAAAAACTTTGGTATCAACAATTTTCAAACCTAGTATAGCGAATTTTGATCAGTATCCATTTCTAATGTAATTTCACCAGTGACCTAATAATAAATGTCGTAATAATACTTCGGAATTAAAAAAATACACGTGAGAATGACATCGACAATAATTGTTATTTAACAATGAAATAATATCCGATGTAAGCATAAAAAGTTATCACAAATAAATATATTTTATAATGGTTTTTGTGTATAATACTAATTCTGTTTACATAGTAATTAGAATATGCCACTAATTATTTGGTAAACACTGAAAGCCGTATCACAATTTTTATCTATTGTATACACGTTTTCGCAAGTGTATGGAAAACCCTAAATATCTACATTTTTATTTGGATTCCATTTTAGTTTTTAAGGTTTCAAAATTGATAAAACCATTTTAAGCGAGATTACTGCATGACTAAAAATCCGAAGACCTTCAAAGTCGTTTAAGGTTAATTACATTTAATCGCAAATTTTTAATATACGATAGACGTTAATTATGTTTTATAAATCAATCTTTTCTTTAAAATTATTATTAAGAAACTTAATATCCTTTTGTGAACATTTTTCTATAACGCTTCATTCATTACGTTCTTATATAGATAAGGTTCAAGATAATTTTTTTTAAATTTTTATTAAATTCCAGATATTTTTGTTGAACGGAAAAGTTTAAGCAAAATTTTATCAATATAGGATAGAAACGATACTTGGAGGCCGAATTATGCATTGAATAGTCAAACAAATACTATTGGCTGGCTCAATACTTGAGGAATCAATCTTTCAGATGAACTCAGATATGAACACAACATGAACATTATTAATACAATTATACTATCTAGAGAACAAAAAGTTCCAAACATTAATGGGGGCTTAATTCACAATGGTTCACAGATGGATCTAAAACTGCCTATGGTACTGAATCAGGAGTCTTTGGGCCAACATGTAATTATATTAAGTCTTACCGGGTCATGAAGGGGTGCATGGGAATAAACGAGCAGATTTTTTGTCACAACAGGGCTCGACAGAAACCTTTGTAGACCCAGAACCATTATGAGGCATCACCAAATATGGCGCATGAAAAAAATATGGTGCAATCCACATAATTACACAATTAATCGAGAACTGTCACGAGCACAGTATAGAACAATAAATTACTTTTAATGGGAAATAAGCCACAATTTTACCAAAAAAATGATTTTATTAACGTTTCGAAGCCCAAATCGGGTTTCGTTTTCAAAATACAAAATACTACTAAAATAAACAAAAATGTTGTTGTTAAGTAAAAAAATTCTTTTAATAATTTATTTAATCTGACTCATTTATATTGGCAATTCAGACGTATATTATACATTTTAAAGTAGAAGACTTTAAAATGATATCGCCAATATTTATGAGTTGCGTTCCTGGGACGACTTTACTAAAAGATAGTTCATTCGATTACATGAAATCAATCCCAACTCAAGAATATCTGTCACAAAAATCATAGCATGTGATCTGTCTTTAAAAAGACAACCAAATGCAACGATGACAGTAAAATTTTAGCGTTAGAGATTCCAGAGTAAATCACGAGGGAAAATCAGGAAAAAACCTCGCGATACTATCCCGACATCGTAAGTAGTTTAATTTACTTTTCATAAAACTAATACCAAATTCTGACTTTAATATGTTTAAATTATAAATAATATTAATAATACATAGACATACAATAAGTAATACTAAAATATAAAATTTGTACTAACTCGATATGTTATTGACTTACTAATCCTGGTATTTTCTTTCTATTGACTTCCTCTTTCAGTATGGGTAACCACATCTTACTGCATTCTACCGAGGAATTTGCGACACAATTGGTTTCATTTAGCATAATTAGAGCCGCTTCTTTGATTTTTCTCTTTTTACTATCTGATTCTTTCAGGACTATACTTGAATCTCTCCACTGAATTCTATGTTCATTATCCCATGCATGTTGACATATTTGAGATCCATCAAATTCTCTATTTTTAATAATAAATGAGTCAGATTAAATAAATTATTAGAAGAATTTTTTTACTTAGCAACAACATTTTTGTTTATTTTAGTAGTATTTTGTATTTTGACAACGATACCCGATTTGGGCTTCGAAACGTTAATAAAATCATTTTTTTGGTAAAATTGTGGCGTATTTCTCATTAAAAGTAATTTATTATAAAACTGCCACAAGAAAATAGCTTCAGAACAACACAGTATAGAACTCCACACTCTCTTCGTAGACTTCAGACAAGCCTTGTAGGCAAGACATGTATTCGAGGAAATGGCCAAGCTCATTACCAGATTACCAAAAATAGTATGGATGAATCCTGAGCTAAATTAGCCTAAATACTTCATTACCGTATTTCCTATTTATCTTTCGTCATAATCGAAATTTTCTATTTTGGATACTTCCTCGTTTACTCTTTACCTGGGTTTGCATCAGCTATAATTACCGTTAAGCGGTTTGTATATGGAACGGCTATAGATCTATATAAGTATTTTCTATTTTCCTTATTCAGTCTCAGTCAAAGTTTTAACGACAACCATCTTGTTCATAACCGTTTAGTCCCCATTAAAGAAAATCTACTCGGTGTACCTTTCCCTTTTTGTACAGATTGCAATTTGTAGAGATTGCAAGATACGTCTCCCTGTTTGTATTATGGATTTTGTCTGTGTCTTTTAATTTCCTTCTGGAATTGTAATAGACGAAAAGTCAACAGGAATAAATTTTAACGCATCTCTCAGTCTCAGACTTCTAGCAATCCTGAAATAACGAACCCGATACAATTCAAAATAAGACTTTCAATCAGATCGAGAAATATAAGATTCTAAGCTAATTAAATATTAATAAGGTTGATTCGTAGAAATATTTATATTTACAATACTTGGAAGAACCTATTTGCATATTATTTATCTACAGTGTGGAAGGCATTATGGAATAAAATGATTTCTGTCCTTGTTTCAAAAAATTATGAAAAACGCTGAGACCCGTCGATTTTTAAATAAAAATGTACACAAATTGAAAACTCTTAGATGCAGAATTCACCACTAGAATAAAATTAAAAAGGTAAATAGTTATAGACCAGGGCGCATCTGTAAAAATATTAGTACATTTGGACGTTGAGAAGTGACTCAAATTTTTTTGCAGAAATTGCTTGAAAATAAATCAAATAGTAATATGTGAGTTATCCTCCTTCTCAAGAAGGTCCGGAACATTGTTTAAATAATCAAAATGTCAAAGAATTAAGGAAAAATTCGATTTTTTCTTCGTTTTTTGATTATAACTTTAAAAGTATTCATTTCCGAGAAAAGTTCTACTAACATAAAAGTTGCGTAATTAAATTTTCTACAATATAAAATTAGTTAAAAATTTAAAAAATACTCACCCTTGTTGCAAAATAGCAATAATTGCGAAAAAAAAACACACAAAAACAAGTATTCGCATTTTACGTTTTTCAACCATTTATGCTATACCTAGGACCTTCATATTTCACCCAGAAAAACTTTATGATACAGTAAAACAATACTGTAAATTTCATTAAGATAGGTTCAATAGATTTTGCAAAATAAATTTTGCAATCCAGCTTTCGCAAAAAATATTAATTTTTTCAAAATGCTACAGGACTGAAAATAAAGCAGATAGCAAGTTGAATTTTTTTTGCGTATAGAAGTGTACTATATCTTTCATTTGCAATTTTGCAAAATTAAAATCCCTTAACACTACGGCGTCAGGAATTTTTTAAAATAAACATTAATTATTGGTGCTACGCGCAGGACAGCGGATAGTTTGCTCTGATTGGGCATTCCAATGACCTTTGATACTGATCAATACATTTTAATTTTTATTACATTTCGATATAAATAAATAAATTTGTTTATTGCAAAATAAAAACACATACTCTATCCTTTGAAATAACACTTTTATTAGCAAAAAATTTCTTTGCTCATATATTTTAACTTAGAGAATAAAAGTTTATTATTTTTAAACATATGCAATTGTTTAAACAATATTTCACAAACAATAATAAAATTAGTTTGATTTTTGTGGAATAAAAATATTAAAATACAACAAAATATAGAGTAAGAAAACAATATATTAGATAAAGATTGGAAGAAATTTTGGTGGAAATCAACTTGTGTGAATCGAACACCGCTGTCCTGCGCGTAGACAGGGCCCCCGTAACCGGGCGTGCAACGCGTGCGGCGCACGCGGGCGTAACCCCAAAGGGGCGCCAAACCGAAGGTTTGGTAAATAAGAAATATTTATTTTAAATGAGATAATCTTTTTTTATATACAATTTTAATTATTTCATGAACAGCTAGAGAAATCTCAAAAATCAAACATTGTGTTATTACTGAAAAAATAATTATGTATTCCCGTCCTGAAATGTTGAACTTACTCCGTCAAAAATATATTACATTTTGTTGTTCCTTCTTAATTTTTTTCTTGAAGTAGATTGAATTACGCTTGGCATAAATACTATCCAATCGATTTTATGTTGTAAACTAAAGCGACACTCAAAATAGTCAAATAAACATCAAATCACACTCCTTGACGAGTAGAAACTTAAATTAACACCCATAAAACAGTTTTTCTTTATTTAGCAGTTTTACCCCAACAAAAACAAATGCAATTACATCCTTTTAATTGAATTTTTTTTTCTCAAATTACAGATACCCAACGCCCTTTTCATTTATTACAAATAATGCGATAACTCTTTTATTAATTGTTATTGATTAATTAATTAATAATAATAAAAGAGTTAGGGGAAAGGCGGGCAAAACGTGGTAGCTGCCTAAAACGGAGTACCTCCTTTTTTTTCAATATTACTCGCTCCATCTATACGACGTTAATGAAATTATATTATAGACGCCTGATTACGCCTTCTGTCATAAAGCAGATATAATTAACTGTTAGTCGACTGGTGTGAAGAGTACATGTGCGTTTTTAGTTAACCAAGTTATAATATCGGCCGAAAAATAATCCATCGTTAGTATTACTAAAACAATTTATTATTTAATATCATTACTTCCAACTAACAGTGAATGTGTTCTAGAGTATTCGTTTGTCATTATGTTAAAAAATAAAAACTTGTAATAATTTAAACAGGTCATAATCTCAAAATCTGCTCTTTGGGCAAAATGGGGTACCAATAGGTAGGGTAAAATGGGGTACCCTTTTTACCATACCTATTGGTAGTCTTTACCCTTTTACCATACCAAGTAAGATAGCCGATGATCAAACCAAATCACAGACGGGTAAGAAATCGCAACTGAATAAAACTAAAAAGTAGAGTCAGATTCAGACGGCGAAGATAGTGACACTGACTGGTTCTGCGGAAACTTTTATTCAAGTTCCACAGAAGGATGGATAAGCTGATCCAGTTGCCTTAAATGGGCTAAAAATTCATGTGGAGGTGTAGAAGATGAGGATGATGAAGTAGTACTTGTATGCGAATTTTGTCAATAGGCTTTTCTTGGTTTCTATTTGGTACCCCATTTTACCCTATACGACGGGCATAATGGGGCAATTTACATAGTTTCTGTTTTTTCATATAATAAAAAAAACTTTCGACTTTTTTTAAATTTAAATTTTATTAATAAATAGTTACTACTATAACAATGATATTTGTCTTGTTTTAAGACCTTAAAAGTTACAGATTTTTTTTAAATCCCAATTTAAACCTTAAGTACCCCATTTTGCCCGCCCTTCCCCTATCACATTATTTCTAATAACTGAAAAGGGCTAATTATTAATAATAAAAGACATCACATTATTTCTAATAAATGAAAAGGGCGTTGTTGAAAAGTACAATAATTAATGTATGATAAAAAGTTTTTTCTAAAAAGCTTTGCATGGTCTAAAATCTAAGATGCAACAATCAAATCCCATCAAATTTTTTCAATTTTATATGAGATATATGTAAAAAATATGAGTTTCGATCAAAAGTAAAGCGCCTTTGTAGATCGCAACATATTTCAATTAGAAGGATGTAATTACATATAGAAACATAGTTTTTAATGCTGAACAACTTTTCATAATACCTTTTCAATATTGTGAAAACTAAACGTACATTGCTCTTGACCGAAATTCATATTTTTGACATACCTCGTATAATATTCATAAAATTTTATATTTGATGGTTGCATTCTGAGTTCTAGACAATGCGGAACTTTTTATGAAGAATAACTTTTTCTCGTAAAATTAATAATAAAACAGTTTCCCATATGGTTCCTAGTTATGTAGACACTCTGTATAATTTTTTTGAAAACTTTGAAATTACAAAATATTATTGTTTATTTACTTAAATGTATATTTTTAATTTAATATACAGGGTGCCTCATAAATGTTGCAACAAATTTAAGGGGAAAGGCGCAAAATGTCTCCTGTCAAAATTTTCAATGTGTTTTAAATGTATTAATTTTTTTCGAATCCTGAGAAAACTAATAACTATTTTTAAAAAATTTAAATGCAGAATGAAAGATAACGTTATTGCCGTCCCTTAAAATAAATAAAAAGTTTCTTTTGAATTAAATATTTGCAATTATTAAAAATCACACTAAATTTTCTTTTATTTTCACCCCTGTAACTTATTAAAATAAACATTATAGAAGTTTTCAGAGACTTTCGGCCTCAGTAATAAGGTAGTCTTTCATTCTGGGTTTAAATTTTTCAAAAATATTTATTAGTTTTATACATATAGTAGATTTAAAGGGCGCTAAAATATGTCCCGCACGCGGGCGCCAGTCAGCCTTGCGGGGCCCTGCGCGTAGCACCAAAAATTAATGTTTATTTAAAAAATTTCCTGACACCGTGGTAATTAATCGATTTTAATTTTGCCAAATGCAAATGAAAGGTACAGTACACTTCTATAAGCAAAAAAAATTTCAACTTGCTATCTGCTTTATTTTCAGTCCTTTAACATTTTGAAAAAATGAATTTTTTTTGCGAAAGCTGGATTGCAAAATTTATTTTGCAAAATCTATTGAACCGATCTTAATGAAATTTACAGTTTTGTTTTATCATATCATAAAGTTTTTCTGGGTGAAACATGAAGGTCCTAAGTGTAGCATAAATGGTTGAAATACGTAAAATGCGAATACTTGTTTTTGTATGGTTTTTTTCGCAATTATTGCTATTTTGCAACTAGGGTGACTAATTTTTAAACTTTTAACCAATTCTATGTTGTAGGAAATTTAATTACGCAACTATGTCAGTACAACTTTTCTCGGAAATGAACAGTTTTAAAGTTATAATCAAAAAAACGAAGAAAAAAATCGAATTTTTCCTTTATTTTTTGATATTTTGATTATTTAAACAATGTTCCGGACATTTTTGAGAGGGAGGATAACTCAAATATTATTATTTGATTTATTTTCAAGCAATTTCTGCAAAAAAATTTGAGTCACCTCTCAACGTCCATCTCAAAACAGATGCGCCCTGAACTATTATTTAAATCTGAAACTTTTCGTGTTGAATGTTCTTTCTGGTACATCCTTAATCTGCGACTTTTACAATTTATAAGACCGCAGACGAAGAATATAGAAAACAAAAAGGACTCCACACTCCACACTCCACTATATGCAATCACATTCCGTTTTCATTCGTCTAGGAAAAGGGCAGAAAGAAACTCCCTAGTACTCAAATTTGAGTATAAAGATAGAAAAGTAAAAGATGGTTTTGCTTGTTTTCGATTCAGAGGGATGCACATTCGCTGGACAGCTGTTTCCACCATTTCAGGCTTCCTCAACAGCGCTAGCGTGCACTCCTCTGAATCTAAAAACAGCTCGACCATCTATTTAAGGGGAATTTCGGAGATCATTGAAATTCCCATTGGGACCCGATCCAGCGACATCTCTTAAACAAATTGAAAAGTCTCAGATGCAGACTTCACCACTATAATAAAATTAAAATGGTAAATAGTTATTTAAATCTGAAACTTTTCGTGTTGAAAGTTCTTTCTGGTACATCCTTAATCTGCGACTTTTACAATTTATAAGACCGCAGACGACGAATATAGAATTTTCTATATTCTTCGTCTGCGGTCTTATAAATTGTAAAAGTCGCAGATTAAGGATGTACCAGAAAGAACGTGTGGTACATCGTTAATCTGCGACATTTACAATTTATAAGGCCTATATACCGGGTGTCCACTTATATTTTCCCCCATTTTAACTGCCTATAACTTCTAAACGGCTCAAGATAGGAATATGCGGTTTTCGCTGAAATGTTTTATTTTAGTAAAAGTTTTGTATGAATGGATTGAATTTTTTATATCGCTTTCAAATACGAAAAGAAAAATGGCAGATTTTTGAAAAAAACGTTGTTGACTTTTTTTTAATAAAACACCCAGTATATTTTTTGTAAATTTAAAGAAAGGACATTCACCTATCCAGCTGTATAAAGTTTTTCAAAATCGGTTGTCAACTCACTGAGTAATTAATTTTTAAAGTGAGAGGTGCAACGTGGATTTCACATACCTAAATAACCTAACTAAGCAAATTGATATTAGGTTATGTGATTTCCACATTGCATCTCCCATTTTTAAAATTAATTTCTCAGTCATTTGACAACCGATTTTTAAAAATTTTATATCGTTGGATAGGTAAATGACCGTTTTTTCAAGTTTTTAGGTAAATGACCATTTTTTATATCGCTTTTAAATAAAAAATGGCGGACTTTTAAAAAAAAACGTTGACTTTTTTATTGAAACACCCAATATATTTTTTTGTAGCTTGAAAAAACGGTCATTTACCTATCCAGCGATATAATTTTTTTAAAATCGGTTGTCAAATGACTGAGCAAATAATTTTTAAAATGAGAGATGCAATGTGGAAATCACATAACATAATATCATTTTGCTTAGTTATGTTATTTAGGTATGTGATATCCACGTTGCACCGCTCATTTTAAAAATTAATTACTCAGTGATTTATCAACCGATTTTGAAAAACTTTATATGGCTGGATAGATGAATGACCTTTCTTTCAATTTACAAAAAAATATACTGGGTGTTCCATTAAAAAAAAGTCAACAACGTTTTTTTCAAAAATCTGCCATATTTCTTTTCGTATTTGAAAGCGATATAAAACAATTCAATCCATTCAGAGAAAACTTTTACTAAAATAAAACATTTCAGCGAAAACCGCATATTTCTATCTTGAGCCGTTTAGAAGTTATAGGCAGTTAAAATGGGGGAAAATATAAGTGAACACCCGGTATAGAATTTTCTATATTCTTCGTCTGCGGTCTTATAAATTGTAAAAGTCGCAGATTGAGGATGTACCAGAACGAACTTTCAACACAAAAAGTTTCAGATTTAAATAACTATTTACCATTTTAATTTTATTATAGTGGTGAATTCTGTATCTGAGAATTCTGCATGTAGAGCTTTCTATATTCGTCGTCTGCAGTCTTATAAATTGTAAAAATGGCAGATTAAGGATGTACTAGAAAGAACTTTCAACACGAAAAGTTTCAGATTTAAATAACTATTTACCATTTTAATTTTATTATAGTGGTGAATTCTGCATCTGAGATCTTTCAATTTGTTTAAAAGATGTCGCTGGATCGCGTCCCAATTGGAATTCCAATGATCTTTGAAATTCATCCTAAATAGATGGTCGAGCTGTTTTTCGATTCAGAGGACTGCACGCTAGCGCTGTTGAGGAAGCCTGAAATGGTGGAAACAGCTGTCCAGCGATTGTGCATCCCTTTGAATCGAAAACAAACAAAACCATCTTTTACTTTAAAAATGTGCACTTTGTAAACATAAACATAAATGTACAGGGTGATCCATACAAGTCTAGCAGGGTACATAAGCTTTAATTTTAATGGAGCATCCTGTATATTTTTAAAATCTGCTTAACAATCTGAAGTTGTGCTCACTACGCAGAGCAATGGATTGTATCCTCGCTCCGACCCTTCTCCCTGGTATTTATATTCGTGAATTCTCGCATTTAAAATAATGTATTTATTTTACATAGCGATCGATAATATAGTTTCGATCGCTATGTAAAATAAATACATTATTTTAAATGCGAAAATTCACGAATATAATACCAGGGAGCAAGGGTCGGAGCGAGGATACAATCCATTGCTCTCCGTAGTGAGCAAACCCTGACTTTAACCAACTATATTATGTAGGGTGTATCATGAATAATACAGGGTGAAATTTTGAAATTATAAAATATGAAAACCACTTATGGAATAAAATTGTTTGTGTCCTTATTTTAAAAAATTATAGAAAATCCTGGCACACGTCAATTTTTAAATTCAAATGGGCGCTTTACAAACATAAATTTAAATACACAGGGTGATTCAAGTAAGTACAACATAGTCCACGATCTTTAGTTTTAATGAATCACCCTGTATATTTTCATGTTCTCAGAAGCTACTTCACAACCTCATCTCAAAAAAGATTATATGAAGGGTCCATTATGAATAATACAAGGTGAAATTTTGAAATTATTTATAAATTTCTTCAAGATATTAAATAAAACCGAAATAGGTATATTTATACCTAGTTTAGAAAATGTATGTCTTTACTTACATACTTACAAAAATAATAGGTACCATAATATAAAGTATGATAAATTATTAATTTCAAAATTTTATGTAGGTATTTATCTTGACGGCAATTATACATAATTTTAAAATTCACCTTGCAATATTTATAATAGGCCCTACATAATACACTTTTTTGATATAAGGTTGTTTAGCAGATTCTAAAAACATAAAAATATACAGGGTGTTTCATTAAAATTAAAGATCATGGACTATGCTAGACTTGGGTGAATCACTATATATATATATATATATATATATATATATATATATATATATATATATATATATATATATATATATATATATATATATATATTTAAACTTATGTTTAGATATTTGAATTTAAACGTTGACGTAGTATTTTTTGATAATTTTCTAAAATAAGGACACAAACAATTTTATTCCATAAAGGGTTTCTATGCACTATAATTTCAAAATTTCACCATGTATTATTCATAATACGCCATACATGATATGGTTCAAGTATATTCAAATGGGAAATAAGCCACAATTTTACCTAAAAATGATTTTATTAACGTTTCGACGCCCAAGTCGGGTGTCGTTGTCAAAATACAAAATAATATTATTTTGTATTTTGACAACGACACCCGACTTGGGCGTCGAAACGTTAATAAAATCATTTTTAGGTAAAATTGTGGCTTATTTCCCATTTGAATATACTTGATTATAAAAATGCCACAAGAAAATAGCTTCAGAACAACATGATATGGTTCGTTGAAATCAGGTTGTTAAGCAGTTTTTAGAAATATAAAAATATGTAGGGTGTTCCATTAAAAATAAAGCTTATGGACTATGCTAGGCTTGCGTGAATCACCATGTACATTCAAATTTAGGTTTAATATTTATATATAAAAATGGACGGGTCTCAGCGTTTTTAAAAATTTTTAAAACAAGGAGAGAAATAATTTTATTCCATAAGTGCCTTCCACCCTATATAAAGTAAATGCTAGTGAATAGAATAATTTATTATGAATTTTAAGGGAGTTAACCCAATTAACTTCCTGGTGGTACTTATAATCTAATCGGCTACTGGTGACATTACATCACATCACAATCTTCTTTTTCTGAAGCAGCTTCATGTCTTCTTGATACATATCTTATTGATCTTATCAAGATGTCCAGATTTTTTGTCCAGCAGTGTAATTGAACTGCCTGCATAATACACACCATTTAGTTATTTTACAATTTGTGTTGATACGTTATCACATCTAAATAATCTCCAAAGTGGCAACGAGTTTGTATAATGTATGATTCACCGTATCCCTTGTTCGAGATTACAATTTCTCCGTATTGTTAGAATGTGATTCACTATCGTAAAATGTATTTTAATGAGTTAAAAAATTGAATTGATTTAGCTGTAGCTGTATCGTTATTTCTCGATTCTAATGATTTCCATTAAAAACACTTTATTATAACCGTTGTTGATCCGTTTAGATGCGTTTAATTTGCTTTTCTATTTTCATCTTAAAATTTTCCAAGGCTATTATATAGATAGATGACTAAATTCAGAAATTATTTATTTTATACCGTGCATTTACGTGTCCATAATATTTTTGATTTTCTTCATCATATGCATAGCAAATGCTTTACGATAAGAATACGTTAAAGTCCGATAGACCAGAGGCGTGACATAATTTATTGGTAAAATGGGCATGAAAAATGCGGGAGGGAAAAACCTTATCACTAACGGATATAGATTTATATTTGGGATCAAATCTGCATTTTTGTACTCCCACGGTGCATTACAGAGGGCTTCCATTGACAGGGTCGTATTTTTTTCTGTTTTAAGTCCATTATCGGAAATCATCATCATCATTCTCTTTGCCTTATCCCTACGCGGGGTCAGCTTCCCTAATTGCATTTCTCCATACAATTCTATCTTGAGTCATATCAATATTAATCCCCTTTACCAACATGTCCTGCCTAATCGTCTCCCCCCACGTCTTCTTTGGTCTTCCTCTCCTCCTCCTTCCAGGAATTTTCACTTCAGCAATTCTTCGTATTGGGTGATTAGCGTCTCGACGTTGAACACGACCAAACCATCTCAGCCTATGCTCTCATTTTGGCATCAATTGGTGCCACACCTAGACTTCTCCTAATATACTCATTTTTAATTTTATCCTTTTTTGTCACTCCACTCATCCATCTAAGCATTCTCATTTCCGCCACATGCATTCTTTGTTCCTCTTTCTTTTTCACTGCACAACATCCAGTTCTGTACATCATAGCCGGTCTTATGGCTGTTTTATAGAATTTTCCCTTCAACTTCATTGGAATTTTCCTGTCACACAGCACACCACTCGCTTCCTTCCACTTCATCCATCCAGCCCTAATTCTACTGCATGCATCTCTATCTATTTCTCCATTACTCTGTAATACCTATCCCAGGTACTTAAAACTATTGCTTTTTACAATCAGTTCACCATCCAAAGATACTATGTTATTTGTAGTAACTCCATCTTTAAATGAACATTGCAAATACTCTGTCTTTGTCCTACTAAGTTTTAAACCTTTTTCCTCCAGAGCTTGTCTCCACTGTTCCAGTTTTTGTTCTAAGTCTCTTTCACTATTTCCTACTAACACGACATCATCAGCATACATTAAGCACCATGGAATGTTACCCTATAGTTTCGCTGTTATCTGGTCCAAAACTAATAAGAATAAATACGGACTAAGCACCGAGCCCTGGTGCAATCCTACTTTCACATGAAATTTATCAGTCTCTCCCACACCTGTCCTTACACTAGTCGTTACTCCCTCATACATATTCCTCACAATCTTTACATATTCACCAGGGACTCCTTTCTTAATGAGTGCCCACCACAGAATCTCTCGAGGAACTCTATCATATGCTTTTTCAAGATCAATGAATACCATATGAGCGTGTGTTTCTTTACTCCTGTATTTTTCCATCAACTGCCTTATAATGAAAATTGCATCTGTTGTTGATCTACCCTGTATAAAGCCAAACTGATTCTCGGATATTTCAGTCTCTTCACGTATCCGTCTATCAATTACTCTTTCCCATATTTTCATGGTGTGGCTAAGCAGTTTTATAGCCCTGTAGTTTGTACATTGTTGTATATCTCCCTTGTTTTTGTAGACAGGTACTAGTATACTGCATCTCCATTTGTCTGGCATTTGTCCAACTTCCATAATTCTATTAAATAAACCTGCTAGCCACCTTGCTCCTGTCTCTCCCAATGCCATACTTCCCCAAGAATATCATCTGGTCCTACCGCTTTTAATTTCTTTATTTTTTGAAGCGCTTGAGCCACTTCTCCGTTTGTTATTTTGGTGACCATTGCTGCTACTGTTTCCGTTGACTCTACAAGCTGTCTGTCCAATTCTTCATTTAATAAGCTGTCAAAGTACTTTCTCCATCTGTTTTTGACATCCTTTTCGTGAACTAGTATTTTATTATTTTCATCTCAGATACATCTAATCTGATTAAAATCTTTTGCTTTCTTTGCTCTCTGTTTGGCTATTTTATATATCTTCGTTTCACCTTCCCTGGTATCAAGTTGATCGTATAGGCTTGAATACGCTTCTGCTTTGGCTTTTGCTACTGCTACTTTCGCTTCCTTTTTCGCCACCATATAGTTTTGAAGATCTGTGTCGGATCTGGTTTCTTGCCACTTTTTATATAACGTTCGCTTCTCTTTTATTTTTCCTTGTACTTCGTTTGACCACCACTAAGTCTCTTTATCCTCAAACTTTTTTCCTGACGTTTTCCCAAGTATTTCAATAGCAGTCTCTCTAATAACGTTGGCCATTTTTCTCCAAATTGTGTTAGGGCTTCCTTTCATGTTCCAACATATTTTTTCTACTATTCTTTCCCTGAATAGACCTTCTTTCTCATCTTTTAGCATCCACCACTTGATTTTTTGTGGTCCTCTCCGATATTTTTGTTTAGTTTCGCTTTTTACTTCGATGTCCAGAACAAGCACCTTATGTTGTTGGCTTACTGTCTCACTAACTATTACCTTGCAGTCCTTGCATTCACGTATGTCTTCTTTCCTTATCATGAAGTAGTCTATTCGGGATTGATGTTGTCCACTTTTGTAGGTAATAAGTTGAGTTTCTCTCTTTTTAAAGAATGTGTTAACAATGTGTTAAAATTTACTACACGTAATTTGCCGTGTAAAGAAAGAAAAGTAGGGATAGTCGATTCGCTCCGTTCAAATGTTTGCATCTACGCTCTTAAAAACAATACGGAGGAGAAAGTATAACCCTAGAGATGACAAAACTTATACAAAAACTAATTTTGCACTGCAATATACCAAACGCATGGAGAAACAGCATAATGATACCAATGTTCAAGAAAGGAGACAAAGAAGACCCCATTATAGAGGTATAAATCTACTAAACACTTCGCATTCGCTAACCACAACAGTCCTAACCAACAAAATCAATAAACTAACAACTTTTATCAGACGAACAACAAGGATTCAGATCCGGAAGATCCTGCGTAGACGCCGTATTTGTACTGAGACAAATCACAGAAAAGGCCATTGAGTACAATAAACCAGCATATCTATGTTTTATAGACCTGACAAAGGCTTTCGAACGCATCCAAGTCGAAGACGTCTTACGTTTACTGTATAGAAGAAACATACCAATCAATATTATACAAACCATAGAAAACATCTACTTTCATAATCGAATACAGGCAAAGATAAATGGAAAACTAACGCAGTTTATACCAGTACAAAGCGGAGTCAGACAAGGTGACTCATTAAGCCCACTGCTCTTTAATATAATAATGGACGAAATAATAGAAGCAGTACGTAAAGGTCATGGTTACAGAATGGGGAACAAAGAAATCCAAGTATTATTAAGAAATCCAAGTATTATGTTATGCAGACGACACCGCATTAATCGCCGAGACAGAAGACGATCTCCAAAGATTAACACACACCTTCAATACACAACAACCAAGAATTACAATATGATAATATTAGCAGAAAAACCAAATGTATGACAACATCTAAATACCCACTACGATGTAAAATCAAAATTAATGGGAAAATAATAAAGCAGGAAGCAAGGTTTAGATATCTGGGAATAGATATAACCAGTTACGGAGATGTTGAAGAGGAAGTACGACAACAAAGCTTAAAAGCAAGTAAAGCGGCGGGATCTCTTAATGACATAATCTGGAAGAACAAACACCTAAGACAAGACACAAAAGCAAAAATCTATAAAGCAGCAATTAGACCTATATTAACATACACGGCGGACACAAGGTCTGACACATCTAAAACGAGACGACTACTAGAAACAACAGAGATGAAAATACTCCGACGAATATCAGGGAAAAGTCTGTTGGATAGGGAAAGAAGCGAAAACATAAGAAGATCATGCAATATAGAAGACATAAACGGATGGGTGACAAAACGGAAACAGGAGTGGAACGAACACATTAGTAGAATGGCAGAGGATAGGATAGTACGAATAGCACGAGATAAGTCACCAAATGGACGAAGAAGTATTGGCAGACCAAGAAAAAGATGGTGCGATAACCTAAACAATTTTGGAGGATAATATTGAAGAAGAAACAGGCTTTAAAGCCTACATACAAGAAGGAAGAAGAAGAAGCTCTTAAAAACCAGAACCCTTTAGTCATTGATTAAAAACTACCCAGTGTACGTAGTTATAAATCAATGCTTTAGTGTTGGGTTTTCCTTTCTGGTTTTTGTACCGTAAATAATCATTTGATACCGCAAGTATAAACCACCAACCCACCACTGTGTTAAGGATGCCCTAGCTAGCCGACTTACTTCACGCTATGTTACTAAATTCAGATTTTGGTCTCATACGGGCATGAACACTTGAATGAAGACCACACACTGCATATGGTGGTACGTAAAGTTTCTAATGTGCTCATTAGGGAAATGCATAAAAATAAATAGCTTCTAATCAACGGGTTAACTTTAATAATGTTAAAATGATGAGTTAATTACATGAAAATAAATATACACACACCATGAAGTTTTACATGTCAAAAATAAATTTTTTCTACGACCGTTTAATAACACAGGCCAACAAAAAAAATTTTTTTATAAAACTTTTCTTACAAATTTATGTGAATCCTATGTGTTTTTTGGCGCTAAAAAAGAATCTGAAATTAGATTTTACGTATCACCCATAGTTTTCCCACAATATGACACTGATTTATTATACATTATAATAATTTGAAGAAGACAAAATACCGAAATACATTAAAATGATACATTATTAGAATAAAACCTTTTATCTAATTCTTATTTTGTAATAGTATATAGGTCTGTGCAATCATTTCAGGATAGAGCTTCACGATACGATACAATATCGATACTTTTTAAGTATTGAGTATTGTATTGGTTATGCCAATGGAGTATCGTATCGAGTATCGATATCGGCAATACTTTATTATAAAAATATCGTATTGATATTGATTTCGATACGATATCGATACAATATTCGATAAAATATCGACATAAAAAGGAAGAACACGTGTCAAAGCGGTGAACTAGTTTATTGTATTGTATACATCTCAGCTGTGTAGGCTCTTTATACCCACTTTTTCATGCTTGTCAAATGGACATTATTCTAAAAATATTACGAATATTTCTTATAACTTCAGATTCGTATAAAAATTTAATATGGCTGAATGTTTCATTGAACTACTACTATCATTGTTTGATTTGCGTGTATAGATATAATGCTATGTGGAAATGCGATCAATGATTGTCCCCGTTTAGGATTTAGTCCTCTTCAGGGTTTGTAGTGAATGTATAGTGTTGGCAGCAAAAGCAAACAGTCCGAAAAACACACTGGGACAAGCGCCGTGTCCTGGTGTTTTTGGATCCTGGGTTATGCCGGACGGTGGTGTCCAGAAGGCTAAGAAGTCAACAGAGAAGAAAGTTTGATGGATTGTTGTTGGTTCCATAGACATTTACGTGTACTGTCCGTGCTTTGCTCTCGACCAGTCTCCCTAGAAACCATTGTACAACGACAGGCGAACCTGCGTCCCTCGTCGGCGGTCAGGAGGTGGCTTTGAGCGCGGCGTGGACAGTGTGCGTTCGAGTGGAGAAAATAGTTGCGGCTATTTTCTTGGGACGAACAGGTATAATTGTGCAATGAAGTTGGGAAACCGCAAAAAACCAACTTCTCCCTGTTCGAGTCGGCTATCTGTATTGTTTAAAAAATATTATGTACTTTTGAAAAGATAGATAAATCCCCGGAGATTCGGAATAAATCGCAATTCAGTATTAGTGGTTGAAAATTATTTTTGCGTCATCATCACTCACTTCCATAATATTGCCACAAATGCCACATGATATAAACAGTGCAATCATAACAGTCATTTACTCACTCTCAAGAGTTTCAATAATTTCAAATTCAGGCACTCAAGTGTAAAATATTATAACAGCTGAGGCATGGGTTGCAGATCACTTATACTTTTATGTGAACAATTAAGATCTATTAAATACCTCTTCCACAAAATATAATCAAACAACTGTAGCGTTTTATTTTTTTCTCGATATCGATATTCTCAATAATATCGAGGCAAGCGTATCGACAATACAAGAGTATTGTGTTGGTTTCAGATAATGAGTATCGTATCGAAATTAATATTGCTAAGGTATGTATTGTATCGGTATCGTATTGGTTTTCGATACGATATCAATACAATATCGATATTTTTATCGAATATCGTGAAGCTCTATTTCAGGAGTCAATGCTTTTGTATTTTCTTTCTCTTTTTTATGTAAAACTTCTGAAGTAGCTTTTTCTCCTATACGAGGCACTCGGTTGTTCCCGATGAAGTGACCAACAGTAATCACCCATCACATTGGTGTTCTAACGTTCCTGGTATCGTTCATCCATCACCTTGATATCCTAGTGGAATCGTTCGCCATGTTCTTCACTGACATCACCCAGATTTTCAGGGAAATAGTCAAGATGGTTATGCAAAAGGTGGATTTTGAGGCTCATTTGACATCATAAATCTTAAATCTTATCTAATATCTTAAAAAATATATCTAATAAATTAGCTAATATAAGGTCGTAGTTAGGGTCTTTCACATTACCTAAAAACTTAGTTACAACTTTTTGAATGCAATACAAGCTTCTTTTTCTTTAGTGGTCATATTGGTTTCAAAGGTAATTATGCAATTTTAAATGTTAAATTGTGAAAGAATGGTGGGTGATACAGACAGGAGCGTCATTTGAAATGTTGATTGGGGTGGGGCAAGCATTAATACAATACATTATATATGATGTAATGATGAAAATTGATGTATTTTTTGTAAATTTCAGTCATTTTCAGGGTCGGGGGGGGGGGGCAAATGCCCCTGGATACAGCAGTTTTAATATGCTTTTCAGACTCAGCACACTAAAATACATTGTCATAAGATAGCGGTAATCTTATCAAAAAAGTTTTTTCATCGTTGGCCTGTGTAATATGCTCATTATTTACTATTTTTTAACAGATAATAACACCCATTACTTTACCCGTGAGTAATAATTCATTACTCACGGGCTGAAGTTATTCATGGGTCATTACTCACGGGTTGAAGTTAGATTCAAGTGGTGCATGGCACTTTTAATATACTTCTTATTGCCAAATAAAATTACTTAAACTTGTTTAATTAATAAAATAATCATTGTAATAATTTATATTAACAGTTAACTTCGAAAAATGTTTAAAGGATTTTTAACTGTAACAATGGTTCAGTATATTTTTACGTTTAAATTTCAGCATTTGACATTTTAAGATTGACGTTATTTAAAGATAAATATAAACAATGGATACTAATTCCGTAAAAGGGTTTACGGATATGAAATTTATATCAATGAATTATGTTTCACTTACTGTTAATTGCACAATAGGTTTTTTTGGGAGCAAACGTTCTTTTTCATGTAATCACCTTAAAATATGTATTATTTTTAAAAGCCACCGCCATTATATACCATGACACTAATGACAACTGTTTCATAACAGTGTTGCCATAGTTATATAAAATATGTTTTCTTATGAAAATAAAATCTTTCGATTTTAAATAATGTTAGTAGTTGATAATTATATTTTTCTACTTATCCAAATAAAAAAGGTCGTAGAAAAAGTATAGTATTCTACTCTCATGTAATGGTTATTACTCACTCTGATGAATTACGACACTCGCCTACGGCTCGTGTCGCAAACTTTATCATCGTGACCAATAGCAATCATTACATGCTCGTTGAATAATATACTAATTTTGTGTGTTATACCGCCGAATCTACTTAGCGACAAGTGGATAATCAAGTCCATACTAACATCGCTTTGTGGCGAAAATTTCTTTGAAGTCGACTGAAAAACCGACAGCACGACCGATAGCGTGCGTTGTTCGTTACAACAATATTTTGCATAAATCCTTGCGGCGCACAGTCCACATCAACAAAAATTTCAAGGCACACGAGCAAATTTGTGTCAAATACAACGTACAGCATAAATTTTTATTGATGTCCGGCTTAAGATGCACAGACAACACCGTACTACTCGCGGGGACTGCTGAAGGCCTACACATTTTAACTTGCCGTGGGGTAACTGCCAGTGACTCCACAAGACTCACTTTTTTATAATAAGCAAAAAACAAGAGTATCTTTTTATAACGTCACACTACAATAAAATAGTTTTCTCTTCTTGAGGTTTTTACTAAATGAGAAATGGGATCATTCTCAGAAAATCAATGATCGTATAGAGAAATATAGTAGTTCATAAGGTATATACTGTATAATATGAGACTCAGAAATTTGCCTTTGGGGGGAGGGACTTTTGACACTCTCTTTCTTCCTATATTCCTTCCGCCTCTTATATTTCCCTGTATTATGTCTCTGCATTTCATATCGCTGCCCCCTCATTACGTATCCCAGATATTGTAACTTTTTTATTTTTATTGTGTTTATTATTTCGTATTCTTTGGCCATTTCTCGCAATACTTTCGTGGTCGTTTTCTTATGTGTCCATGCTACTCTAAACATCCTTCTGTAACACCATACTTCAAATGATGGTGGCACATTTAAGTGTTCTTGCTTCAGTGTCCAGCTTTCAAGTCCATATTACAGTATCGAGAACACGTATCATCACAAAGCTCTTACTCTCAGTTCTAATCTAATATACCAAGAGGCAGCGCTGAAAAATCTCTTTGAATTTACTAAAGCTAGATTTTTCACAGTTGATTACTGTGAGTGTGTAGAGAAACATACTGCGGTCGGTCAAGCGAAACGTAGAACAGGGGTTACTGAGAGGGTTTTAAAGTTGCTTTCCTACGAAGGTAATTATTTCCATTTACTAAGGCTGAAAATCAGTACACACATTCTAAATTAAATATAAATAAAAGTTATTATAGTCGGTCAGCTGTATGACGGGACAGAGCCGGTCGGTCGGCCCCAATAGTCGATTGAGGAATTAAAGCATTTTGGCTCGCAATTTTTTCGTCCAGCATGGATTTACTTGAAATTTTCACAGAAGGTAGGGAATAGTCCAAGGATCAGTTTTTAGATCATGCTGCTATCATACGCTAAAACCTTGGGGTGGTTGCCACCCCATCTCGGGGGTGGGAATTTTTTATTACATTTTAATTATGTAATTCGATGGAAAAAGTGATTCTTAGAAAAAAATGTTTTTTACATTTTCTTCGTAAAACTAATATTTTTCGAGTTATTCGCGCATGAAAATAACAGATTTTCGACGAAAAAATCGACTTTTTTAGAAGGTTTTTTGAGAATACCTCGAAAAAGATACATTTAATCAAAAAAACTGTAGATATCGAAATTGTATCTTTTAGTAACGCAAACCAAATTCTTTTCCAATAATATCTTTAAGACCAATACAAACCGAGATACGGCATGTTAAAAGTTAGCTTTTTTCGTCAAATTCACAATTTGAAATATTCAAAGCCAAATAATGGGGAAAATTTGCATTTTTCGAGGAAAACTTAAATAATTTTTTTTCAAGCATACAATTAGACCTTTTAAAAAAATAATAAAGAGTTTCTAGCATGAAAATTAAGCGACTTACAAAAAAATGTCGGTACCTGCTTTTCTCTACGAAAAAATCAGTGAAAACAACCGCCTAACTACCTTCCTAATTCAAAATTGGTCTTCATCTTTCTGTAGTTCCTTTTATATTTATATTATCAATACACTCAAGGAGTTTGACCTATTTAAAATGCCTAATTTTGGAAAATTTGGAGTTTAAAGAAAAATTGATTTTTTGCAATTTCATCTTATTCATATTAATTATCTTTTACTTCAAAATATCTCCGAAAATACTGAATATATGAAAAAAATTATATACTACTAAATTGTGGCTTTTTTAATGACTAAAATTACCCCGTGCATAGATTTTCATTACAGTGAATAGTTAGCCAGATATAGCTGTTTAAAACCTCTATTTACCAGCAAACACCCCCTTATTCGAGCCCTTTAAACCCGCCCCAATGAAAATCTAAGGCATCTTACGGAATTTAGTTTACACAGTTTTATAGCTTTTTCAAAATCCTACAAAATCATTTTTGAGGGGTCTCATTACTGAGAGGATATCAAAGTTGCTTTCCTACGAAGGTAATTAAATCCATTTACTAAGGCTGAAAATCAGTACACAGTGAGATATAATATTTTCCAAAATTAGGCATTTTAAATAGGTCAAATTCCTTGAGTGTATTGGTAATATAAATATAAAAGGAACTACAGAAAGGTGAAGACCAATTTTGAACTAGGAAGGTAGTTAGGGGGTTGTTTTCACTGATTTTTTCTTAGAGAAAAGCAGGTACCGACATTTTTTTGATTAAAGTCGCTTAATTTTCATGCTAGAAACTTTTTATTATTTTTTTTGAAAGGTCTAATTGTATACTTGAAAAAAGATTATTTAAGTTTTCCTCGAAAAATGCGAATTTTCCCATTATTTGGCTTTGAATATTTCAAATTATGCATTTGACGAAAAAAGCTAACTTTTAACATGCCGTATCTCGGTTTGTATTGGTCTTAAAGATATTATTGGAAAAGAATTTGGTTTGCGTTACTAAAAGATACAATTTTGATATTCACAGTTTTTTTGATTAAATGCATATTTTTCGAGGTATTCTCAAAAAACCCTCTAAAAAAGTCGATTTTTTCGTCGAAAAACTGTTATTTTCAACTTTTCAAGCGAGAATAACTCGAAAAATATTAGTTTTACGAAGAAAATGTAAAAAAACATTTTTTTAGAATCACTTTTTCCATCGAATTACATGGTTAAAATGTAATAAAAAATTCCCACTCCCGAGATGGGGTGGCAACCACCCCCAAGGTTTTAGCGTATGATAGCGGCATAATATAGAAAATGATCCTTGGACTATTCCCTACCTTCTGTGAAAATTTCAAGTAAATCCATGCTGGGCGAAAAAATTGCGAGCCAAAATGCTTCATTTCCTCAATCGACTATTGGGGCCGACCGACCGGCTTAATTTAGAATGTGTGTACTGATTTTCAGCCTTAGTAAATGGAAATAATTACCTTCCTAGGAAAGCAACTTTGATACCCTCTCAGTAACCCCTGTTCTACGTTTCGCTTGACCGACCGCAGTATATTTCTCTACACACTCAGAGTAATCAACTGTGAAAAATCTAGCTTTAGTAGATTCAAATAGATTTTTCAGCGCTGCCTCTCCGTCTATAAGGTTTTTTTTGCAGAGAATTGTTTTCATTTTTACAGATGCATTTCTTGCTATTTATATCATCATCATCGGTGACCGCTGACAGCCCATGGAGGGCCATGGTCGCCCGTTGGGGTTTCTAGGCTCTAAAGTTTTACATGGTGTGGAGGCCAGCCACACGCATAACTCCTCAAAAGTTCTAAACGATATTTATCTAAAATATTACTATCTTGTTTCTTTTTTTGAGGAGGTCTTTTCGGCGTTATGTGTGCTTTGCTTGTTTGACTATAGCTGCCCATGTTTTTCTTTCCTTTGCTTGTTTTTCCCATTCTCGTATTCCTAGGTCTTTCAAATCCTGGTTAATACCATCAATCCATCTCTTTCTAGGCCTACCTCTCGGTCTTTTCCCATTTAATTCTTTTCTAAGTACTTTTTTTGTATTTCTCTTATCATCCATCCTTTCTACGTGTCCTAACCAACTCAGTCGTTTACTTCGTATTTCTTTTGTGATAGTAGGTCTGTTAAACACTCTGTTTATTTCGTGGTTCATTCTTATACGCCATTCTCCATTCTCCTGTATAGGTCCATATATTTTCCTTAAGATTTTTCTTTCCCATCTAAGAAGTTGTTCCTCTTGTTCACTAGTCAAGGCCCATGTTTCTGATGCATACATTACTACAGGTCTCATTATTGTTGTGTATATTTTTACTTTTGAATTAATCGATACTGATTTTGACTTTATGATATTTTGTAGGCTGTAGAAGCATTTGTTTCCAAGCGAAATTCTTACTGTTACCTCATCACTGTTTTTATTTCCTTCTGTTATTGTTGATCCTAAATATTTGAAACGGTCCACTCTTTCAAATATTTGCCCGCTCAGAGATATGTTGCCTTTCGTTTGTACTTTTTCCCGAGTTGTTATCATGTACTTTGTCTTTGAGACATTAACTTCTAGACCCATAGTCTGTGCCGCTTCTTTAAAATATTTATAAATTTTTTCTAGGTCTTTTAATGTCCAGCTGATTATGTCTATATCATCTGCGTAGGCAACGATCTGATTGAGCTTTGTAAATATTGTACCATCCCTATCTATAGGAGTTTTCCTGATTACTTGTTCCAACGCAAGATTAAAAAGTGTTGTTGACAGTGCATCCCCTTGTGTTAGACCTTCATTAATGTTAAATTCATCGGACAGTTGATTTTGGATCCTTACTTTTGCTTTGGTGTTGGTTAGGCATAGTTTTACTAATCTGATTAGTTTTTTTGGTACATTTAACTCTTGCATTGCGCTGTATAATTCCTTTCTAATTATTGAGTCATACGCTTGTTTGAAATCTACAAATAGATGATGTAGTTCGGTATTCCGCTCGTAGAATTTTTCCAGCGTTTGCCTTACTGTAAATATTTGGTCTATAGTTGACCTGCCTTTCCTGAAACCTCCTTGATAATCCCCTGTTGTTTGTTCCATTATATTATTTAGTCTTAATTCCAATATTTTGCTAAATATTTTGTATCCAACATTTAGTAGTGATAATCCTCGGTGATTATTGCAATCTAACTTATCTCCCTTCTTATGTATAGGGCATATCACTGCAATTTTCCATTGTTCCGGCATTATTTCTGTGGTCCATATTTCTAGTATTAACTTTGATATTTCACTCTGTATTCTATGTCCTCCATATTTTAACATTTCTACAGTTATTGTGTCGCATCCTGGGGCTTTGTTATTTTTCATTTTTTTTATTACCTCTTTTATTTCTGCTTCTGTTGGTGCATATTGGTCTACTTCAATCTCTCCTACTAATCTTAGCTCTTCTGTTTCGTAACGTTGATTTGGTTTATTCATCAGTTCATTAAAATGTTCTCTCCACCGTTTTAGCAGTCCTTTTTCGTCTGCTATTAAGTCCCCATTTTTATCTTTGCATAATTTTGTTCTTGGTTGGAAACCTTTTTTTTCAAGATTTATTTCCTTATAAAATAGTTTTATTTCACGTTTTTGTTCATATTCTTCTAGCCTTTCAATCTTATCTTTATTGTGTTTCCTCTTTTTAAATCTTAGATGTTTTTTTAATTGTCGTCTTCTTGTAGTATATTCCTCTTTGGTTTCTTCCGTACTGTTGTTCAGCATTTTAAGCCTAGCTTGGTTTTTTTGTTCCATTAGTCTCTGGCAGTCTTTGTCATACCATCTTTTTTGGCTAGGTTCTTTGCTTTCCCCCACTACTTCTTTTGCAGCTGTTATCACTGCTTCTTTTAAGACCCTCCATTTATCTTCGATATTTCTAACCTGATTTTCATTTACTTGATCATACTGTTCAATTATGTTCTCTATTTTCGTTTCATATCTTGTTCTGTTTTCCTCATTAGAGGCCAATATATCTGAGGCGTATTTGATCTTTTTTTCACCTTCTTCTGTTTCTTTGGCGGTAATTTTTTGTTTATATTTAATTAGCACAAGGTGGTGATCGGAGCTGCTGTTTGCCCCTCTATGACTTCTCACATCTGAAATGTCTGAAGCATGTCTTGCTCCTATTAAGACGTGGTCGATCTGGTTTCTTGTTTTCATATCGGGAGAAACCCATGTTTCTTTGTGGATATTTTTATGTGGAAATTTTGTACTGCTTATCACCATTTTTTTGTCTGTTGCAAAATCTATGATTCTTTGCCCGTTGTCATTACTTATTTCGTGCAGGCTATGTGCACCTATTGTTCCCTGATATAATTCCTCTCTTCCTATTTTTGCGTTTAAATCTCCTAAAAGTATTTTAACGCTATAATTGTTTATATTTGACACTTCTTGCTCTAATCTGGCATAGAAATTTTCTTTTTCTTCTGCTTCTTTTTCCTCTGTAGGTGCGTGCACATTAATGAAATTAATGTCAAAGAACTTGCCTTTCATTTTCAGAATAGCTATCCTTTCGTTTATATTAGTAAAGCTTTTTACCGCATGTTTGTATCTTTCACTTATTATGAAGCCCATCCCACCTTGTCCACCTTTTGAATTACCATGACATATTAGATATTTTCCATATTCCCAGATATCTTCGTTCTTCCATCTCATTTCCTGCAACGCTAAAATATCTATTTTGTAGATTTTTATTTGTTCAATAAGGTTTTGTAGTTCTCCTATTTCTCCTAATGTTCTTATATTCCAAGTTCCAATTAAAATTTTTTCACTTTTCTTATTTTTCTTTTTCCTGTTGTACTTATTCACCTTTTTGTTTGTTTTATCCTGTTTTCTAGTCTCTTCCGTACATTCAGTCTCTATGTCGCCATCGAGGCCACTTTTTATTTCAGCATTACTTGTATTTTGATTTTTTGCGTTAATTTGACTAGAGCTGGGAAAATCCCCCGATGTGCCCCCAGCGGTCAACCTATGATGACGGTCCTTTCCAATACTCCTTGCTCTATTATTGCCCTGACTTTCCCTAACATTACAAGTATGAGGAGTTATGTCTTGGTTTATTATTGCAGTTTGCTCGTTTTTCTGACCTACCTTTACAATTCTGTTATCTTTACCCCTATTCTTAAAATTAAAGTCTACGTCACTATTAAAAACAAAATCAAAATTTATATCCTGGACCTTATTTCTGTTGTTTGATCATTAGATACTGTCTGAAATCCAGGTTCCTAGATATGTATATTTATCAACCTTTTCTATCGGTACATTTCCCAAATGTATGCTTGTTTATATGTTTGTTTTCTTAGTTATTATCATGTATTTGGTCTTTTTTATATTCATTTTCAGTCCATATTCCTGACAGAAACTGTTTGTTTTGTTTAGTAGTAATTGGAGTTGTTCAGCAGAGCTTGCCATAATCACGGTGTCATCTGCATATCTTATGTTGTTAATAGATCTTCCGTTAATTATTATTCCTTCACTTTGAGATAGTAATGCTTCTTCAAAAATGGCTTCATTATATAGATACATTAACTAGTAATAGAGACATAATACATCCCTTTCAAACACCTCTCCTGATTTTAATTTCTGGGCTGGGTTCGTTATCTATTACAATTTGTGCTCTTTAATTCCAGTAAAGGTGTGTTATTATTCGTAAGTTCCTTTTGTCTTTTTTTGTTTTTTGTCTTTAGAATTTGGACTAATTTTTCATGTCTCACTTTGTCAAAAGCTTTTTCAAAATCAACGTAACAAAAACATACACATCCACGTTCATATCCATGCAACTTTGAGGTATCACATTAAAAGCAAATAACACCTCTCTGGTTCCTAGTCCGTTTCTGAAACCAAACTGGCTATCATATATTCCTTCATCTAGTTTTTTATTTATACGACCATGTCGCACCCTCAGTAATATAAGGGCTTAACTCAAAATTTGTGTTAACTGTGATTTTAAATGATAAGGGCACAAAATTAAATTCTCTACCGGTTAGCATTGACAGAGGGAGAAAAATAACATGAATGGTTCGATAAAATAATATATTTGTGCCTCTCTCTCACTCCCCCCGGCCATCTCTGGTTTTTACTGCTACAAAGGAGCATTCAGTAACATGTCTTTCTACGACGAAAATCCTGGTTAGTTTGTGTTTTAACATTTTGTATTATATAGAATAGTTTTTAGTTGAGCCGTTATATTATGCAAAATATAATAAATAAATGGGTCTAATTCATAATAGATCGCTATTTTACATAAACAGTGACAGGGCATTAATAATACATAATATAGGGGATCAAACTTAAACAGTTCCTTATTTCTGTTATGTTTTTTTTTTGTACTATATGGGAGTAACTTGAAAGTATTTTTTCAATTACATGTAATTAATAGAATTTATTTATATTAATTTTTTTTCTCATTGCTATTTATAGTGAAAGTATCAAATAACAAATCTGCCAAATTTCACATTTATAACTTAAATAATATGCATGTTATTTGAAAAAATAGCTGTAATTTTGGAAACCAGAATCTTTAAATGTGATTTCCCAAAAATCTACTTTTTTGAATTGTGCCTCTATATTATTGAGGGTGGAGAGTAACCATTGTTTTGGTATGTTTCCTGTTTTGTACATAATTTTCTATAACATAATTTCATAATTTCTTACATAATTCAGCCTTTATCCGGCAAACTTTTCTTCCAAAATATCTTTCATTAATCGATAAAAAAAGTTTCTATATACGTTTTCCTCTATAATTCGTAATTTAAAAACGTAATTTAAAAATATTCTCCTCTATAATTTATAAAAGAATCTAAAAATATGAAGAGTAAGGCCCTGTCTTGTAGAACCAGGCCTAATTTCAAAGTCATTAACCCATTTCAGACAGTACTACAATCGTAATATACATGTGTCTATAAATAACTGTATCATTAAGTCTACTTCTGGAATTATTATACTCTACCTCCATTCACCACAAATCTATTAAATTATGTACCAGAATTTATATTTCGGGTGGGTAAAAACCCGATTTGACATCTCATTTCTTGGAAACGTTATTTTATTATTTAATACCTCAGGTACAATACGTTATGGTCTCTTAATTGTGAACCTTCTGGGTATGTACTTTGTATTCGCAATGAATCATTTTAAATACCCTTCATGTCGTTGACTCGAGTCAGTGAGAGAGGCAGTCTTGTATATGACATACATTAATTTCTTGTTAAAAGTCGAACTATAAAATCAAATTTTTTAATTATGCAAAACATTGTTGTATAAGATTTAGAAACTTTCAAGTAAACAGAGAAGAGTCAAACTTCTCTGAAGCATAGGCGTAACCAGGATAATCCTAAGGGTGGGGGCTTACAACTACTGGAAGGTCTCCGAGGAGCCCTGTGAAGTTGGCACCTCTAAATACGATTTTTTCAAAAAATTTTCTTTTTTTTTAATTGTCCATCAAATGTCCACTCTTGTCCAGTAAAAATTTTTTTTTGTCCACCTTTTGTTTAGGGGCCGTCCATTAATCACGTGATGTTTTTTTTGGCATTTTTTAACCCCCCCCTCCCCCTTGGTGATACATGGTGAGGTTTAAAACTAACCCCCCCCCTACCCCCTATATCACGTGTATTTTTTAGTATCTACAAAAATTCTTCCTTTGTATATTTTTGTTTCCCGTTAACCCACAATTCATTAAATTCTTTTTGAGCAACACCAGGATTTTTTCCTTTCTTATACTCTGTAAATAGTTCTTTATACAGATCACCTAGCTTAGACATTGTGATGAAAAAAGTAGGAAGTTAAAAACAGTTTAAACGCTTGTATTCAGTGACAAAACAAGGGAATAAAACTGACAGGATTTTGAGAATTTCCAATTCATCAGATAGTAGGTAAAACACATGTAAAGGCTCATAAATAAAAAGTCGGAGAGGCCGACAGAGTCCCGGTCAGTATTCCTATTTAGTGGAAACATATGCTACATTCACAACAAAACGCTTTGAAATGGGTCGCTTCTTATCATAACATTCAACATAATTTGGGTGGAACCAATTTGCTGGGTTGTGTATATTATGAAAGAGAAATGGATTTTTTTTAATATTAGTCACAGCAATGCCGCTTTCGATTTTTGTACGCATTTGACGAAAAAATAAATACACGTAACGGGTTAAGTATCGCGCATTTTCCGAAAAAAAATACACGTGATATATTACTACACCCCCCCCTACCTCCTTGTGATGTTTCGTGATTTTTTATGGACCCCTCCCCCCCCTTTCCAGCATCACGTGATTAATGGACAGCCCCTTACGAGATACTAAAAAACGTGAAATAAGGCCCAACACCCCGAAGTCAAAAAAAGTCGTAAAAACTGATACGTTTGATTGTCCAACTGTTGTCCACACTTGTCCAGGCATTTTTTTAATTGTCCACCTTTTATTTATTTAAATTAGCAATAATCATCATTTGTTAATTAGTAAAAATGCCAAAAAATGAGAATTTTTGGAAAATTTTTTTCACGTTTGATTGTCCATCGAATGTCCACCCTTGTCCAGCAAAAATTTTTTTTTGTCTACCTTTTGTTTACGAGATACTAAAAAAACGTGAAATAAAGCCCAACACCCCGAAGTCAAAAAAACGTCGTAAAAACTGATACGTTTGATTGTCCAACTGTTGTCCACACTTGTCCAGGCATTTTTTTTAATTGTCCACCTTTTATTTATTTAAATTAGCAATAATCATCGTTTGTTAAGTAGTAAAAATGCCAAAAAATGAGAATTTTTGGAAATTTTTTTTCACGTTTGATTGTCCATCGAATGTCCACCCTTGTCCAGCAAAAATTTTTTTTTGTCCACCTTTTGTTTACGAGATACTAAAAAACGTGAAATAAGGCCCAACATCCCGAAGTCAAAAAAACGTCGTAAAAACTGATACGTTTGATTGTCCAACTGTTGTCCACACTTGTCCAGGCATTTTTTTTAATTGTCCAGCTTTTATTTATTTAAATTAGCAATTATTATCGTTTTTAAGTAGTAAAAATGCCAAAAAATGAGAATTTTTGGAAATTTTTTTTCACGTTTGATTGTCCATCGAATGTCCACCCTTGTCCAGCAAAAATTTTTTTTTGTCCACCTTTTGTTTACGAGATATTAAAAAAACGTGAAATAAGGCCCAACACCCCGAAGTCAAAAAAACGCCGTAAAAACTGATACGTTTGATTGTCCAACTGTTGTCCACACTTGTCCAGGCATTTTTTTAATTGTCCACCTTTTGTTTATTTAAATTAGCAATAATTATTGTTTGTTAGTAAAAATGCCAAAAAATGAGAATTTCTCATTTCGTCTTCTGTGATTGGTAGATGCCGCGTCAAAGAATATCGATCGGGAAAAAATTATTTCGTCATTAGTTAAAGCGGGACAGAGGCCGTTTTCTCCGTTTCCTCCTTCCACTCATTCGCTTTCTGTTCTATGCGTCTCACTCGCACTGCAGCAGCCTCTCTGTCGGTGTCCCCTTAAGATGGGAAATATTGCTTGCACCAGGAATTTGATTAAAACTTGCAGTTTACATTTTTCTTTTATTAAAACATTTATCACCGACACTTTTACTATTTTCTATAAACATATAGAAAAATGAAATGCTGAATGTTTACAAAAATCCTACAGAAGTATATCAATAAACTCACTTATTAATTGTTAGTCGTCTAATTGTCTATTTCTCCGTGATTCTCAAACCTATCATGCATTTTTTTTTCAAAAATATAAACATATATTATTTTTGGGTTATCCAATCAACATAACTTGAGCATAGTTTCTTCGAATTTTACAATTTAACTTGTGCCTTACTTTTCATTCACAATCAACTCTTAAAATATATGACAAGTACTGCATATTAAAATGAGTTATCTTTTTAAATAGTAAGTAACCCATGTGAAAAGTTACAGATGACATACTATTCTCAAAAATGTTGATCATCAAGAAATTTTTCATCCTCGCCTTCAAATTTACAGAAAATTGTCAGCATTTAACGCATCAAATGAATCATACTTCCGAGGAATTGTCTAATATGTTATTACCCAATTATAAATAATTGCGATCAACAAAGAAAAAAGAAAAATAGAAAGTGTACAAATAAAAAAAATGCCAAAATATGTCTAAACATCAGTCGGACAGTAATATCTATTAGTTTTTATGACCTTTTTTCACAGTCCAGGTGCTTGGCCTTATTATGGGTAAAATATATATTATGTATCATTTTCTAATTATCTCTTAGGCTAAAAATGGACAACGAAAATTTTCTTGCTAAGCAATAGTAAAAGTTAAAAACATCAAACAAACAATAATATATTTCTTCACTAGTGTGGAAAAGTTTTTTTAAACCAATCTGAGGGTTGCAATGCGAGCCGAAGGCGAGCATTGTAATCAAATGAGTTAAAAAAACTGTTCCACACTAGTCAAAAACGATATTTTATTCAACAATGTGTGAAAATGCGAATATTGCATCGCTCGAGCGTGTGGAAAAGTAACCTTTCCTACACGGCGTTGAATAAAAATATCATTTTTTGGAATTCGCATTCATGATCCATTGTTGCTACCAAACTAAAAAATATTGCTGAGAAAAAACCAATGTTTCACAAGTAATGAAAATGTCTGAACACGAATGGACAACTTTTGGACAATCCAAAGCTGTCAGTCCTGACAACTTTTTCTCGAATTCGGAAACTTGTACTCCTTCCCTGTCCAAAAAATTTTTTTCAAGTATTTTTTTCAAAAAAGGTGGACAAAAAAAACTTTTTGCTGGACAAGGGTGGACATTCGACGGACAATCAAACGTGAAAAAAAATTTCCAAAAATTCTCAGTTTTTTGTCAGTTTTACTAACAAACAATAATTATTGCTAATTTAAATAAACAAAAGGTGGACAATTAAAAAAAATGCTTGGACAAGTGTGGACAACAGTTGGACAATCAAACGTATCAGTTTTTACTACGTTTTTTTGACTTCGGGGTGTTGGGCCTTATTTCACGTTTTTTTAGTATCACGTAAACAAAAGGTGGACAAAAAAAAATTTTTACTACTTAACAAACGATAATTATTGCTAATTTAAATAAATAAAAGGTGGACAATTAAAACAAATGCCTGGACAAGTGTGGACAACAGTTGGACAATCAAACGTATCAGTTTTTACGACGTTTTTTTGACTTCGGGGTGTTGGGCCTTATTTCACGTTTTTTTAGTATCTCGTAAACAAAAGGTGGACAAAAAAAATTTTTGCTGGACAAGGGTGGACATTCGATGGACAATCAAACGTGAAAAAAAAATTTCCAAAAATTCTCATTTTTTGGCATTTTTACTGACAAACGATAATTATTGCTAATTTAAATAAATAAAAGGTGGACAATAAAAAAAATGCCTGGACAAATGTGGACAACAGTTGGACAATCAAACGTATTAGTTTTTACGACGTTTTTTGACTTCGGGGTGTTGGGCCTTATTTCACGTTTTTTTAGTATCTCGTAAACAAAAGGTGGACAAAAAAAATTTTTGCTAGACAAGGGTGGACATTCGATGGACAATCAAACGTGAAAAAAAAATTTCCAAAAATTCTCATTTTTTGGCATTTTTACTGACAAACGATAATTATTGCTAATTTAAATAAATAAAAGGTGGACAATAAAAAAAATGCCTGGACAAATGTGGACAACAGTTGGACAATCAAACGTATTAGTTTTTACGACGTTTTTTGACTTCGGGGTGTTGGGCCTTATTTCACGTTCTTTTAGTATCTCGTAAACAAAAGGTGGACAAAAAAAATTTTTACTGGACAAGAGTGGACATTTGATGGACAATTAAAAAAAACAAAAATTTTCGAAAAAATCGTATTTGGAGGTGCCAACTTCACAGGGCTTCTCCGAGGGGTATGGTGTTAAGCGTATAGAGCTCAAAGTACAAGGATGGGGGGGGTTATAACCCCCCAAAACCCCTCCTGGTTACGCCTATGCTCTGAAGAGGTGAAATACCTTGGTATTACCCTTGACAGGAAGTTAACATGGAACTAGCATATTATTGCCTATGAACAGTGTCGGCGAACGGTCTGACGCACTTGGGGACTTGGGGCCTTTCGCCCAGAGTGGTCGCCTGAATCTACACTACTGCCACTAGGCCAATGGTAACTTACGGATTGCTTGGGTACCAAAATTGCTACAGGCAACTAGTGATGTTATTGTAGTTACTTTCGACTATTCGTTACAAATCGTTATTTTTGTATAAAGTAATCATTTACAGTATTCGTTACTTTGATTACTATGATTACTTTTGTTACTTTTGTATTTGAGTACTGGTAATCATATCGAGAATCGTATTTCTCAGTAGGTAGGTATTTTGTATAGGTATTCCGATATAACAACGACCTTCACCGATCTGTTTAAGAGATAAAATTGATTTGATTACTATGATTACTTTTGTTACTTTTGTATTTTGTAACGAAGTAATCAGAGTAATCAAAGTAGATACAATAGTCGTTACTCGCTCTGATACGATTGGTACGAAGTAACGAAGTAATCAGAGTAATCAAAGTAACGATTTGCCTCTCTGTATAGTAATCGTTACTTTCGGTATTCGTAAGTAACGAGTACTTTGTAACGAATAGTTACTTTTTCAACATCACTACATGCAACAGCAATCAACAAACTAAAGCATATTCAGCGGATGGCTTGCCTAAAAATAACAGGTGCCATGAAAACAACACGAACTGCTGCAATCGAGTATCGAGTTGCTCATTGGCATCACTTCTTTAGACATATATGTCAAATGCCGTCTGATGATGATACGATTGCGCTCAGCGGGTGTAAACCTAGATGTAGGAATTGGACAATTGAGATGTCGTTTTTGGCGTGGTGAGCTGGAGGCACTATACCGATGGCTCCACTATACCGATGGCTCCACTATACCGATAGCTCCAAAATGGAAGAAGGCTCAGGATGCAGGATATACTCCACATCACTGAACCTTAGTATAAAATGGGGTGTGAACAAAAATGCCAGCCTAGTTCAGACTGAACTGGTTGGAATCTCCATAGCCGCAAAAGAGATAACCCGGAAAGGTATAGCCGGTAAAATCATAATAATCTGCACAGGCAACAGACAAGCGCTACTAACCCTGAATAGACCAAGTGTCATATCAGGGCTAGTAATGGAGTATCATGAGTCACTAGCCCAAGCTTTGGCTGGTAACAACATCATCCTGAGGTGGGTTAAAGGACACAACGGAAATAAAGGCAACCGTATTGCTGACCAGTTAGCTAATAAGGCAGCAGGCCTAAGAATTTTGGGACCTGGTGATCTTTTTGGTTGGTCAACTACAACAATGGCGAAAATTGCCAAATGTCACTCATTGCAAACCGTAAAAAGATGGGAAGAAGGGCCAGGATGTAGAATTGCCAAGGTAACACTAAGGAACCTTGGGAAGTCAGCATCAGAAGAGTAGGTACTTGAGAATGACCAGGAAAAACCTACGCTTGACAGTTGGTTTTTTAACTGGCCATTGTCAACTAAGCAAACACCTTCACATACTGGGGTTAGTAGACACACCTCCGTGCAGGAAGTATGAAAGCGACGACGAAGCTGTCGAGCATGTTTTACGTGAATGTCCGGAGTTATCGTCAATACGAGAGTATGCATTCGGCGAGCTTTGGCCTACATCTGCCGATATAGGGGAGATGTCCCCTAGCGATTTGTCCACCTTCCTGAAAATGACAGGATGGATAATTAGCTAAGAACGACAACCCTCTGGGAGGATGCACAATAGGTCAATTGTGGCCTAAGTGCTGTGGGACTTGACTCGCCCTTCCTGCTCTACAGATACAGAGATACTTACCCCTTACCCTTCATGTCTTTGACTCAGTCACAGTATAAAGATGGACAGTAAAACCTCTTCCATGCCGGCACTTTGATCTCAAGAAGTAATAACGGCAGTACTCAATTGGTAATTCACCAGTGGTGGATGCGGTTTTTCCCTGTTAAAACCCGTACGTTTCTATGCGACTAGCGATGCGAGAGTGGGACAAAAGCGACTGGGAACATTGCGCGGTCGCCATGCGCGACTAAATATTTTACTTCCAATTTTTCGGAGAGTGGTTCTACTGTCCCTCTTTATACTGTGACTCAGTCGTAGTTGAGGCAGTCGTGTATATGACGTAGGTACATTAATTTCTTCTTAAAAATCGAACTATTTAAAATCAAAAGTTGTTTTTTTTTTTTTATATTTTGCAAAATATTGTCGTATTAGATTTAGAAACTCACAAGTATTCTTTCAGCGTATAATTGACGAAAAATGTCAAAATTATCTATAATTAATTTTTCTCTTGTCTCAGTAATTTTGATGGAAAAGATTTTTAAGATTTTTGAAAAACCTTTAATAATAATAATTGGTGATTATAATTAAGAGCCACAATTATTATGTTTGACGTTTTACTGTAGACACTATGGAAAACAATCTGTTCAAAGCTGTTGAAGACTGTAATCTTTTATCTTAAATAATGGAAAAGACATCTTGTTGCGTAAACCGGATAGTATTGTATTGTACCCTCGGAAATCCGTGGAAAAAATTTACACCCAAATAACAAAATTCAGTTTGGCAACACTGTGTAAATGTTGATAGTAACATATCCTTTTTAAGATAAACACAACTGTAATTTAGTCCAAACAAATTAATCTATTTTTTTTCCTACAAAAATGAGATTTTTCAACCAAATAATGTTTCAAATATGATGTGCAAAATAATTTTTAATTGGGTTCTCCTAATGGGCTTGCTCTTTTTGTCATTAAAGTAAAAAAAACTTCAAATTTCACTCATTAAATCGTTATTGTCCGGTTATCGTCTTAATTATTTTAACTGTACTAATATCCGTCGAGTAATTCTGAATGACTAATAGGTTGTTAAAACAGTTTATCTGTAGCGGCTTCTGGAATATATTAAAAATATCGAATTTCATTGATAAAATGCACATATCCCACCGATCTTCGCTTCGACCATACCCTCGGAGATCCGTGGAAAAAATTTACACCCAAATTATCAAAATTCAGTTTGGCAACACTGTGTGAATGTTGATAGTACCAAAATAAACAGAACTGTAATTTAGTCCAGACAAATTAATATATTTTTGTGCTAACAAAAATGAGATTTTTCAACCAAATAATGTTTCACATATGATGTGCAAAATAATTTTGAATTGGATTCTGCTAATGAGCTTGATTTTTTTTGTCAATAAAGTAGAAAAAACTTATTTTTATTTAATTTATTCTTTATAATCATTATCGTCCTGTTCTCGTCTTATTATTTTCACTGTACTAATATCCGCCGAGTAATTTACAATGATTAATGCGATGTTAAAACATTTTATCGTTAGCGGCTTCTAGAGTGTCTGAGACATATCTAATTTCATTGATAAAATGCACAGTCCCACCGATTTCCACTTGAACCATACAGTAATAACGCATCAGCAACAACAGATCCTAGAATGCTCCCTGCAAATATTAGTTATTATTTCGATTTTAGGATGTGGACGAAACTTTCGAATCAAATCATTTTGCTATTGTTATAAAGTCCAATACTAAATCGGAATGTACAAATAAAAATCCATTATGGAACCTAAATTAAAGAGGACTGGTATCTTTTGTATTTCTTACCGATAATTACTAGTAATTAACCGAATATTGCAAAAAAATACGAGTAGGTAAGGTATACCAGAGAAAAGAACATATTGGCGATTATACATTGTTTAAAAAATGATTACATCTACAAAATTATACAGGGTGTCCCAGACTAATTTAGCCACGCTATATCTCTTAAACGAATACAGATTTTCGAATGGGACAAAAAGTGGTCTATTCTACTTGTAATACACTTTAATATGGCGTAGAAAAAAATCATCCCCTAAATATTCATCCCTTAGTTACAACCCCTAACTTTAATTTTTTTAATAGCACCCTGTATATTTTTTTATAGTTTTGGATGTGGTCTTCTATCGTCTATTCAACACATTTTTGAAAATAAAATCTGTTCTTAAATAACCAAGAAAATATCAGTTTAGTTTTGTTAATTATGTGTCCCAGACTAATTTATCCAGGCTACATTTCTTAAACGAATAGAGATTTTCGAATGGGACAAAAACTGATCTATTACATTTGTAATACACTTTAATATGGCGTAGAAAAAAAATTATCCCCTAAATATCCATCCCTTAGTTACAACCCCTAACTTTATTTTTTTTTTAAATAGCACCCTGTAAGTTAGGGATGAATATTTATTGGATGAATTTTTTCTACGCCATATGAAAGTGTATTACAAATGGAATAGATCAGTTTTTGTCTCATTCGAAAATCTCTATTCGTTTAAGAAATATAGCCTGGATAAATTAGTCTGGCACACAATTAACAAAAATAAACTGATAGTTTCTTCGTTATTTACGAACCGATTTTATTTTCAAAAAATGTGTTGAATAGACGATAAAAGACCACACTCAAAATTATTAAAAAATATACAGGGTGCTATTAAAAAATTAAAGTTAGGGGTTGTAACTAAGGGATGAATATTTAGGGGATGATTTTTTTCTACGCCATATTAAAGTGTATTACAAGTAGAATATATCAGTTTTTGTCCCATTCGAAAATCTCTATTCGTTTAAGAGATATAGCATGGCTAAATTAGTCTGGGACACCATGTATAGGTATAGGTTATAATAATGTAAGCAAAAGTGAAAAAATTTATATTAGAGAGTAAGCGTAATGCACGAAAAATTTTTTGTAAAACTTTAAACAAAAATATACCAGTACTCACGTGTGTGGACTCAAGCCAAACGTTTTCAAAACATCTTCAAACCGTAAGTAAATCTAGTAACCGAAGGAATTTAATATTCACCATTGGAGCTCATACGGGTAATATGACCCTTATGTGCGCCAATGGCGAACATAAAATTCTTAATTGTATGTCAAAAAAATGCACAATAACTCTCTCTTAAAACCCACCAAATTTCATTTGCATATTGCAACCGGTTTTAGAGCAATAAATAAAAGAAAAATTTCAACACCCTCTATCTCGGAAACGAAGCATTTGAGGACATACCGACATACGTTTATAAAGCAAACTGTCATTTTTTATGTAGAATTACCCTTTAAAGTTTGTCGCACACCCTGTATTGGTGAAAAACAAGGCTAGTTGTTACAGTACCTAACTTTTTATTATCCAACATAAGCGATTGAATCAAAAAATAAAATGTTAAGAAAATCTGAAGCTATAGAGTTGGGTTTTAATTTCAGTATTTTATAAATGCTAGAATATTCCACAGGGTCACGCGAACTTCGAGAAAAAATCACAGTTTGTTGGTACATCCGGTAGACAATGACAATTTATCTGTCTAGCAACAATATTATTACAGCGATATTGTTAAACAATAAGGGTACAACATATTAAAAAAATCACTTAAATCGGACAAGTTTAGGAAATTCGAGACATCACAAATTACCAATTTTTAAGGTGGTGCGGTAGATTCTTGGAGAAGTGTATTAATGTGAGTCTACATGTATTTTAAAAAACAAAAGGGAAAACTATAAAAAGCAGTTCCACCTTAATTAATTCAATTCTTCTTCTTCATTTTTGTAACATTTTTAAAGCTGTCTAAGACTATTTTATTGGATTTCTTCTGAGTGTACTATTACCACTAAATGTTTTGTCATATATAAATTATATCTTATGCACTTATGAGTGACTTATGGTAGTATGTACATATTTATTGACATTGGCTTCATAGGGGATATAATAGGTCCTTTCTGTACAAATAAGTGGCATCTGATGTAGTCGATTTACATTTAGTTTGGCCCAATATGAACGCAACTGTTCACTATTTATTATTTGTTTACAAAAAGGGGATCGTTCTCAAAACATTTAAGACACGTCTGGAAACTATTTTAGTATATAAATATATAGGAAGAATATATTTTGCACATAGATAGAATTGACACAGTTGATTGATTGAAGAGGGAATGAACAGGAACACGGAATGCGTTTCTTGGTGATACTGGTTTACTATTAGATTTATTTCAATTGAAATACTTACACTTCTCCAAAAAATTACCGCACATAAGACGTAGCGTGAAAACGACGCTTAAAGCGTCATTTTCACGCTACGTCTTATTGTACGTTTTGTGTGTCATGCAAAACGTACGACAAAACGTACGTTTTGTCAAGTGTATAGATACATATTAACGTTTTTCAAACAATGTGTTCAATCTTCGCAACAAAACAATCGCGCGACTACAAATCGCAAGTGGAGTCCGGCGCTTATGCTTTTCACATCACATCTTCGATCTGACCTTAGATTTCATTTCGATTCATTTCATTTCTTTTTATACACTGGACAAAACGTACGTTTTGTCGTACGTTTTGCATGACACACAAAACGTACAATAAGACGTAGGTAGCGTGAAAACGACGCTTAACATTCTGTTTTTGATTCATTCGCTTATGTTGTATAATAAACAAGTTAAATACTTTAACAACTAGCCTTGTTTTTCATCAATACAGAGTGTTTTTAAATAAGTGTGGCAAACCTTAAGAATGAAAAAATAATGACAGTTTGCTTTATAAATGTATGTCTGCAATTGCTTGATTTCCGAGATAGGGGTGTTGATTGTTCTTACAAACAGACACTTTATTTATTGCTCTAAAACCGATTGAGATATGGAAATGAATTTTGGTAGGTTTTAAGAGGTAGGTAGTTATTGTGCATTTTTTGACATACAATTAAGAAGTTTATGTTCACCATTGGCGCACATAAGGGTCATATTACCCTTATGCGGGCCATTAGTCAATATTAATTATATTAATAATAATGCGGGCCAATTGTATATCAAACAATGCCCAATAACTACCTCTTCAAACTCACCAAATCTCATTTGCATATCTTAACCGGTTTTAGAGCAATAAATAAATCGTAAGTTTGTAAGAAAAATTTCAACACCTTTATCGGAAACACATCATTTGCGGACATGCGTTTAGAAAGCAAACTGTCATTATTTTTTCGTGCAGAATTAGCCCTTAAAGTTTGCCATACTTATTTAAAAACACCCTGTATTTACGAAAAACAAGGCTAGTTGTCAAAGTACCTAACTTTTTTTATTATCCAACTTAATCGAATGAATCAAAAAAACAGAATGTTAATAAAACATCAGGTTATAGTTGGGTTTAATTTCAGTATTTTATATTCAGCAGGGCCACGCGAGCTTTGAGAAAAAATCACAGTTTGATGGGTACACCCGGTACGGTATAGAAAGACAATTTACCTGTCTAGCAACAATATTATTACAGTGATATTGTTAAAGAATATAAAAGTTTAGTAAATGATTGGACAAACATCTTCTCACAAGTTAATAATTCAACAATTATAGGAGAAGATTTTAATGCTCACCATACTATTTGGGGGTCTAGTTACAATGACACAGTTGGGACACAACTTATTAATACTGCAGATGATCTCAACCTTATCGTAATAAATAACGGTGAGCCTACTGTTCTAACTCGACCAGATCAAAACAGTTCAGCAATTGATGTAACCTTTGTTACTCCTGACATAGCTAATAAAATCGACTGGTACATACATTCTGACACACTAGGCTCTAATCATTTTATTATCAATATGGAAATATTAGATAGTACTACAACTGGAGGATTTATACCCAGAAGTAAGTGGAACATTAGAAAAGCCAATTGGACCTGATACACAACCTCAGTTGAAATTTTTTTTAATAGCGTTTACGAAATGGACAGTACGTCAGATAAATATAGCTTTTTAATAGATAGTATGAATCATGCTGCGCACATTTCAATCCCGAAATACAAAACTTTTAAAAATAAAATTCGTTGTTCCCCACCTTGGTGGAATACATAATGTAATACAATTATTAAAGAAAGGCAAGACGCACTGGCAGTATATAAAAAATGCTAATTTTGAAAATTATATAAAGTGTCAAGCTAGCATGGCTAAAACTAAGAAGAATCTAAAATTGATAGCTAAAAAGAGTTGAAAAGATTTTGTGTCTTCTCTAAACAAAAATACTACAACTACAACGTTGTGGAAGCAACCCAGAAAACTAAATAGAAAATCAATTCCAAATGCATACAATTTGGATAACACCTTAGAGGATGAAATATTTGATAAAATTGCTCCGCCATCTGTTAAACCACCTAATACTCATAATTATATTCCAGATAAGGAAAGCCATTTTTACTAGAACCTTTTAATCTTACAGAACTAGAATATGTTCTAAAAAATCGAAATAACACGAGTCCAGGATTTGATAATATTAAATATCCAATGATTCAACATCTCCCTAAAATGGCCAAACTTCTAATGTTGGATATTTTTTTAAACGCTTTTATTTAGTTCAATAGTTTGCGTCAAATCTTTAGACGTTAATTTGACTGCCTTTCCTTCAATGGAGATGAATGAAAATTTGCAGACATATGCATTCGCGGGAACAATACACGAATGACTATTCATAAATTTATTTATAAATAATAAAATTTTTTTTTCATGTTTATTAATAATTGTTTAAATAAAAAAAAAACGATTTTAATGGAAAACGCTTAAATTCTCTTGTTTTTTACAATGTAAAAACTTGAAACTTTTACAGATTGTAGCTAATTATATGAACTATACATAATTTCACTTTGTACGTTAATTGTTAGGTTATGCTTCATAAATAAACAATAAAGTTTCAATTTTTTGCCGATTCCGACTACTTTTCATGTTTGTACATCATATGTTTTATACATATTTTAATAAACATGACGATATATTTTAATGTTTGAAAAGACTAAAAAGTGAAAAATAAAAAAATATGAAAAAAAATTTTTTAAGAAACGCTTTTCTTTAGTCACGAGTGACTAAAATTAAAAATACCTATTATAAAAAAATCAACTAAAAAGCAAAAAATAAAAAAAAAATTGAAAAAATCTAACACATTCGTTAAAGAAAAGTGTGGGGCGAAAACCGTTTATTCGATGAACACGCGCCACGCTTTTCTTTGACGGATGTTAGATTTTTTCAATTTTTTTTTATTTTTTGCTTTTTAGTTGATTTTTTTATAATAGGTATTTTTAATTTTAGTCACTCGTGACTAAAGAAAAGCGTTTCTTAAAAATTTTTTTTTCATATTTTTTTATTAATCGTGTAATCAGTTATTGATCAATTTCACGATGTAATTGTTTTACCAATATTAAAACCAGGTAAAAACTCAAATTTGGCTCAGCCATATAGACCGATTTCTCTTATGTCCTGCATGTTAAAAACTCCAGAACGAATGATAAAACACAGGTTGGAATGGTGGGTAGAAAAAAATAAACTTCTTCCAGATTTTCAGTTTGGTTATAAAAAAGGATGTGGTACTTTAGACGCACTTTCTACACTAGTAACAGATATTCAAAACACATTTTCCAACAACACTTATTTACCTACAATATGCTTAGACATTTAAAGTGCAAATGTCAGTCTTGATAAAACATATAAAAATTGATAAAACATTTTCATATACCGCCTCAGTTGGCTGAAGCTCTTTATAATTGTTATTCCTGCAGAAAGATATATCTGAGAACTAATAATAATAAACTGATAGGTCCTAGATATAATAATTTAGGACTACCACAGGGATCAGTATCGAGTCCTCTTTTGTTTAATATGTATACTGCGGATTTGCATAAAGTCCCTACCGACATTTTTAAATTTCAAATAATACAATATGCTGATGATTTTCTTCTGTATTCACAGGCCAAAACTTATGATAACTCGGTACAAACCTTAGGACGAATTCAATGTTGTGTTAATTCATGGTTCAATCAAAACGGATTCGAAATAGCTCAAAATAAATCTACTGTCTGTATTTTCACTCGACATAATATCCCAAAAATAGAGAATTTAAAACTTAATGGCTACGACTACGCATTTTCTTCTTCCATTAAATATTTGGGAATGATTTTGGATCGTAAATTGACTTGGAAATTACATATTGACTTTATGATAAATCGATGTAATAAGGGTCTTAATTTTCTTAAAGCAATTTCAAGGACTTGGTGGGGAGCTGATGTTGAAACTTCCTTGCTTTTCTATCGATCATATATTAGATTTATAATTGATTATGGATGTATTCTATATGGCTCAGCTTTTAAACATATTTTAAACAAAGTAGACGTTGTACAGAACTTAGGACTCCGTATCTGTTTGGGAGCTATGAAATCAACTCCAAATAAAGCTTTACATGTAGAAGCTTTAGACATTCCACTCAATTATAGAAGGAAATATCTCAGCCAGAAATTTTTAATGAAAATTCGTTACCTAAATATCGGTCTTTACCAAAATGTTAACAAGCTGAATGTAGCGGATTTAACTAATAAATACTGGAAACTAAAGAACTCGTCTCCACTTTGCGAGGCTTTTCGAGATCTGTCAAATTTTGACTGTGATTATAACGTGATTGATAGCTTTGGATTTGAAGATTTTCATTATTTTTTACATGCAGTTAAATTAGTAAAAATCAAGTTACCATAAAAACAGTGATATTAGCTCTAACATCTTAAGAACATTCTTAGAGAATTGGTCAGACTCTGTAAATATATACAGGGTGTTAGTAAATAAGTATGAAAAATTTTAAGGGCTAATTCTACATGAAAAATTAATATCAGTTTGATCTATAAACATATGTCAGCAAATCCTTAGTTTCGGAGATACGGGGTGTTGAAATTTTTATTTTAAACTGCCAATTTATTTATTGCTCTAAGACCAGTTGAGCTATGAAAATGAAATTTGGTGAGTTTTAGGAGGTAGTTATTACGAATTTTTTGACATACAATTTAGAATTTTGTATTCATCATTGGCGCGCCTACGGGCAATGGTCTGAATTTTTTTAAAGAAAAAATAGTACGCCACTGAGATATTTCGAATTAAAAATTATTTTTAAATTCCACGTCTAATTTATGATAAAAAAGCTTTCTTGCTTTTTTTTCATATGATACACCGTTCTTATGCAGAAAAATAAAACATCTTGGCGCATATTTTTCATTTCTTAAGACATCATCAAGAACTATCCAATATAATAATACTAAACTAGAAAAATAACAGAAAATATTACTAATACCATTTCAACTAGGTGCAAAGCTGCAAGAAATGTTTAAATGATCTCCTTTACAGGTAACAGAAGAATTCTATATTCATCATTGGCGCGCGTACGGGTAATGGTCTGAATTTTTTGAAGAAAAAAATAGTACGCCACTGAGATATGTCAAACTAAAATTCATTTTTGAATTTCTCGTTCAATTGACGACAAAAAATCTTTCTTGCATTTTTTTTCATATGCGGCGCCGTTTTTATGCAAAAAAATTAAACATCTTAACGTTTACAAAGTATTTGAACTAAGTTTCTATGCATATGGAAACTACCTCAAATACTTGGTAAGCGTTAAGATGTTTTATTTTTTTGTATAAAAACGGCGCCTCGTATGAAAAAAAGGAAAGAAAGATTTTTTGTCGTAAATTTAACGAGGAATTCAAAAATGATTTTTAGTTTCACATATCTCAGTGGCGTACTATTTTTTTCTTCAAAAAATTCAGACCATTACCCGTACGCGCGCCAATGATGAATATAAAATTCTTCTGTTATCTGTAAAGGAGATCATTTTAAACATTTCTTACAGCTTTGCACCTAGTTGAAATCTTATTAGTAATATTTTCTGTTATTATTCTAGTTTAGTATTATTATATTGGATAGTTCTTGATGATGTATTAAGAAATGAAAAATACGCGCCAAGATGTTTTATTTTTCTGCATAAAAACGGTGCATCATATGAAAAAAGGCAATAAAGCTTTTTTATCATAAATTAGACGTGAAATTTAAAAATAATTTTTAATTCGAAATATCTCAGTGGCGTACTATTTTTTTCTTTAAAAAAATTCAGACCATTGCCCGTAGGCGCGCCAATGATGAATACAAAATTCTAAATTGTATGTCAAAAAATTCGTAATAACTACCTCCTAAAACTCACCAAATTTCATTTTCATAGCTCAACTGGTCTTAGAGCAATAAATAAATTGGCAGTTTGAAATAAAAATTTCAACACCCCGTATCTCCGAAACTAAGCATTTGCGGATATATGTTTATCGAGCAAACTGGTATTAATTTTTCATGTAGAATTAGCCCTTAAAATTTTTCATACTTATTTACTAACACCCTGTATACAGACGCATCTAAAACGTTAGTTGGCCCTGGATGTGCCTTTTACATACCTGCTACTAAAACAGAAAACATGTTTAAGTTAGGCCATGATTTTTCTATCTTCAGTGCTGAAGCCATAGCAATTTATGAGTCCCTGCAATATTTTAAAGAATCAGAAGATATATGTATCTGCAACAATTATTTCCGATTCACTCTCTGTTCTTCTTGCTATTCAAACTATAGATTTTCCCAATAAAAATTCAAATATTTATATCCTACTAATTAAGAAAATCCTTTTTTAAATTCATAAAAATAAAAGAAGAGTGAACTTTTTATGGGTTAATATAGGACTAACGCATAATGAATATGTTTATAGTTTGGCTAAAAAAGCTATTGAGTATGGTACTTCAAATAATCGTAAGTTTTGCATATCTGATTTAGTTAACACTATTAAGCATCGAGTTAAAAATCAGTGGAGTCAATCATGGCGAGATATTTGTAAACAATCCTAATCTCAGTATTCACTGATTTAACCTTCTGTTCCAAATATATATTGGTTTAAAAATTATGTAGTACCTCGAAGATATATAACAACATTAATCAGAATGAAGTTTGGACATGCATGCTTCCCTCTACATCTAGCAAGAATTAAAGCTTTTGATTCAAACCTTTGTACTGAATGTCAGAAGGTGGGTGATTTGAATCACACTTTCTTTGAGTGCACAAAATACATTCCATACACCTATAATTTAATCGAAGATTTAATAAAATGTAATGTTTTTCCACCTTTCAATATATCCTATCTATTGTCTCTGAACAGCAAAAATATATATGATTGTTTAATGAAATTTATCTGTGAAACTAAAATTAAACTCTAAATTTATTAATCCTGATAATGTGATATATTATGTACATATGAAAGAAGAAGAAGAAGAAGAAGATGTATAATGGAAAAATCTGGTGAGCAACTTGGATAGTCCATAGCGGCCAGCTGCAGCTTTTGAACTGAGTAGAGAGCTGTGGAAGAGTTTGCTATGGAACTCTAAGGACCTCATTGCCTTGTTTATGTATGGATAGAAAACAAAAAAGTTGTGACTGGCTAATTGACACCCAAGTATATGCCATAAAACAAAAAAAAATATTGTTAAAGAATAAGGCTATAACATATTAAAAAATCACTTAAATCGGACAACAGGTTTAGGAAATTCGAGACATTAAAAATGACCAATTTTTAAGGTGGTGGACTAAGAACACATGAGGCTTCAAATCAAGGCTGATAGCACGTATGCAAAAGACCAAGCTGCGGTAATGACCACTGTTTTCTAAAGACTATAACTTATATTACTTATGGTATAACTTACACACCAAAAAAATTCGTAAAACCAAAAAATGCAGAACAAAACGAAATAACAAAGGAAAGAAGATACAACCTAAACCGCTTAGAATATGACAGTATAAAAGGACTGTACAAACATAGACTAGATGATAAACTCCACCAGAACCACTTTAACTCGATAGAAGAACAATACAAACATGTAAATAAAGGATTGTAGAGGTCCCGTCATTTGGGACGGCACTAATTTGCATATTATGGCGCATCTAAAAATGGGTTTACTGTAAAGAGACCGAAATCATTAGACCGAAAGCAGTAGACCGAACTCATTAGACCGAAAATCACTTTACCGAAACCTCACTAGACCGAACAGCAGAAGACCGAAAAGCAGTTCTTTTTACTTGTCGCAGTAAAAGAGATAAGACTAATGTAATCACAACTTAATGTTATTTGGATGGTTATTTTAAACAGTTAAAATGGTGTTAACGTCACTCTACCCTTAATTTATTTTTACCTTCACTAATTTGTTTAACGGATGAAAATTATTTCATATCAGACTGTACAGAGTAACAATTGAAACAGTCTATATATAAAATAATACAAAAAAATACAATAAACAAAAGGACAGATATACAAAATCTTAGCATAATTTACTGCAAACTTTTTAAATTTATTTACCATTTCGGTCTAATGCTGTTCGGTCTAGTGAGGTTTCGGTAAAGTGCTTTTCGGTCTAATGAGTTCGGTCTACTGCTTTCGGTCTAATGATTTCGGTCTAATTGTCGTGTACCCTAAAAATGGTCTATGAACCGTCTTTAAAGTTGGTGATTGGTTACTGACATTGAATTTTACTACTGAGTATTGAAATTATTTAATGCTAAGGTGTGGCTTAGGAAGAACTTCAAATTTTGACTTCTATATAAGTACAATATTATGCATTCCCAATTAGTGCATTCCCAAAATGAGGGGACCTCTACACATACAGCAGCATATGAAACAATCGGACTATCGAACGAAAGTACGACGAAAGTACCTAAAATGTCTAAATACAAAAAATATCGATGATATGGCCACATATGAAGCTGCCCAAGTAAGAATCAGAAAAAAATAACTAAGAAAAGAAACGAAAATTAGGAAAATAATTGCAACACGATAAATATATACGTAGGTGATAGAAAAAGTACTTAAGTCTGGAAAGTAATGAAGAACGTAAGAAAAGAACAAGAGAGACACATCATATCACCAATAACAACACAACGATGGAAAAACACTTCAAAAACTGAAACTGAAATAACTGAAACCAGAGGCATATTTTATAAATGCTGAAAACATAGACACTGATAGTGGCACCCGTACTGACCCGTAGGGAAGCCTTAGAATTAAGGCAAGAGAACTATATAATATTGCACAAGCTCGAGTAAAATTAGGAAATAAACTTTCTTAGAAAACATCAGTATGTATAACCAAAAGGCCTAAACAGGGTTGTTATAGCTCACGCTTTGAAAAATATGCCTTGAATAGGCGTTGAAGATATGGATGAGGAAATGTGATGGAATGTCTTATATACACTGTACTTCGAAGACAATCAGAAAGTGATGGCATAGGACCATGATGATCTAGAATCTAGAATATATGACAAGGAAACTCGTTGACGAATACAGTAAATGGAGACTAGAAGTAAACTTAATTTAACATAAACTATGTGTATAGAAGGGATAAATCAAGACTTAATATTACACAAGGTGAAGAACACATCAGGTCTTGTGAAAACTATAAATATCTTTAGGCTTACATATTACGACCATGGTCATCTTACAACCAACAGAGAGGAAACCCTTAAAATAGTTGAAGACTGCTACAAATTGCTGTACACAAGCCAACACAAAGTAAATAGCAAAAAATATCAAGTACCAGAAATATTAACAAGGAAAAAGGGCATTCTCAACCAAGGATTAGAACTGCTACCGGAAATCACAATAGACGAAATAAAACTAGCCCTAAGAAAAACTAAGAATAACAAATCTCCAGGTGAAGATTGTGCAGTTACTGATGCAATCAAAATCGGAGGCACTTGTCTTCTTAAGAAAATAAAAACCTTTCTAACATGTGCCATTTAGATAGTAATATACCCGACAAATGGCACAATGATGGAGTAATTCTATTGTACAAAAAAGGAGATCCCCATGAATTAGAAAATTACAGACCTATAAGCTTTCTTAGTCACTTATACAAACTCCTTACAAGAATAGTAACGAATCACCTTGAGAAAAAACTTGATTTCTACCAGCCAATGGAGCAAGCGGGATTTCGAACCGGATTTGGAATAAATGATCACCTACAGAGCATTAAAACGGTAATAGAAAAGACTATCGAATACAATCGACCACTCGTTTTGGCTTTTGTAGATTTCCATAAAGCCTTTGACACGGTGGAATTTGACAAAATTCTGGAAGCACTACAAGCATGCCGCGTTGACTACCGATACACAAGGTTAATTTACAAGACATACAAGAACGCAACTATGACGGTGAAACTACATAAAACACGGACCATATACCAATCGGCAGAGGAGTCCAACAGGGCGATACCTTATCGCCTAAAATATTTACCGCAGCACTAGAATATGCTTGTAAAAAACTTAACTGGGAAGAGCGAGGCCTGAATATTGACGGTAGAAGATTAACAAATTTGAAATTCGCAGACGACATAGTTTTATTCTCTGACAACCTCAAGGAGATATGTACAATGCTACATGAACTTCAGTTAGTGTGTACGAGTGTAGGTCTTAAAATAAACATCTCCAAAACAAAATTCATGACAAACCTATTACCTAGTGGAAATATCAATATTGGAGACAACGAAGTAGAGCTACTGGAAAAATACATATACCTTATACACGAAATAAAGATCACAAGAGACAACCAAACATGCGAACTACGAAGAAGAATAAACCTAGCATGGGCAGCCTACGGAAAATTCAAAGACATCTTTAAAAGCGATATACCAATTTCTTTAAAACGTAAAACATTTGACCAATGTGTGTTGCCTGTGATGACTTATGGTGCCGAAACTTTGACATTGACAGCTACAATTTCTAAAATTCTTCAAATAGCGCAGAGAAAAATGGAAAGGTCAATGATGAGTATACCGCTTCGTGACCGAGTTAGAAATGAAGACTTAAGACTAAGAACAGGAGTTACCGATGTAGTTTCCCGAATTGCCACCCTGAAATGGAACTGGGCCGGACACGTCGCCCGAATCAGTGATGGGAGGTGGACGAAGAGATTACTTGAGTGGAGGCCGAGATTAGACAAAAGAAGTAGAGGAAGACCACCTACATGTTGGACTGACGATCTCAAGAAAATGTCAAGAAATTGGATGCGAAGTGCTCAAAATAGAGCACAATGGACAAAAATAAGGGAGGCCTATGTCGAGCAGTGGACGCAAAGGGCTGGATGATGATGATTAAATATTACGAATGATGGCACAATGGACCACGCAATACGGTACAGAAACATATAAGGTAGGAGATCAATATCGATACTGATTTGACCATCTAAAGCCAACTATGTATACCAAAAAATATATAACACCATAATCCGGAGCATTATAACTTACGGTAGTGAAGTCTGACAAATAAAAATTAGAACAGAGCAAATGCTAAAAATCACAAAAATGTGACTTTTGTCGAAAATTCGCAGGAAAGTCCAGGAGAGAACGAATGACAAATGATCGTATCAGAGAAATAATGAAAGTAGATCACACAAGTGTAGACGACATTAGGACAAAACAACTTATAAGGTACTATCCGTTGCAAGATAATTCGGATGGAATTCCCCAGATTATTTTGTGCTTGATATCGGCCCAGTCTCTTAATCTGGGGAATTCCTTCCGAATTATCTTGCAACGGATAGTACGGTCATGTACAGAGGATGACAGAAAATAGACAACCAAAGCAAACGCTGCTGTTATTTGCTGCATATTTGATTTTATGTTTATACAGCCCATACTTGGTCCACAAACACTTCTATCTCATTAAACTTCCAAGTGGATGGATTTAATCTAGAAATATGTTCCGTTATTTTAGCCTATTATTCCGATCAGTCACTTTTTTTACTAGGAGTAGCATTTACTTGTGTCTGATAACAAAAGGTCATGGTAGAGCAAACAAAAGCCCAAGAACTTTTGTTTGTTGACTTCGCTGGATTGCTTCTTGAGTGATATAAAAACTGAGCAGTGATACAATAAGTAATAATTATCCGCACACTTTGTTCAAGTTAAGGCAAACCAAAGAGAAATTTTGGGAAACAAGACAAATGTTGAATATAATATATGTGTGTGTGTGTGTGTCACTTCTAAAAAGCTATCAAACACTTAACAAACCGGTACATTGATACCTTAACGGCACTAGTCATTACTTCTTTAAGTAAGTCATAAACCCAATCTTTGATCTGTTATCGACTACCTGAAATTAAACACCATTTCACTATTTAAATCCTCATTGATGCTTCTCAAGATGAGTCATACTTAATGGTATTACTATTATTTGCTTCTTCCTATATAATGAGTGTCCCAGAATTCACGCAAATTTGAAAATTGTACCATTTATCAGCTATCTTCTATCTCCAAATCGAATTTTCCATCATTTGAAAATATACTTCCTGGGTATTCAAATTTTCAGACCTTCTCTAGTTTTTGTCCTTAGGAGGCTACATCAGCAAGTCAATTTTGAATATTTTGTTGAGATATTTGGCACACATATTCGTAATATAGTCAAGCATTGCGGTACAGAGCACAATTTGAGAAATATTTTAGTACGTGGAAATTACTCTATAATTAAATAAAATATAACAAAAACGAGGCTGTGCCGCCATTAAGAAGAACAAAAAATACCCTTTCTTCAAATAAACTTTTTTATCCCATACCTAGCCTAGATTTTGTGTCACATTGGAACTACTAAAATAAATTGATTATCAATTAATAACAAGAAATCGAAAATATTATAACTAATAACTGATTAGGCAACATAGAAAAATAGTCACTGTAATTTTGACAGTTAGACAAACCTGAGTCGGATTTTTAAGTGTAATAGCACGATTATATTATCTGTTCCGTTATCTATATCGATACCTGTTCAGTGCAGTAGTGTATTATTCTAAGATATTGGAATTCGTTAGATTTGATCCCTAGGGAAGTAGTGTTTGTTTATAATTAATTAATTATATTTTTGTGTAATAGAACTAAGTTGTCGAACTGTTTGAAAAAATAGATAATTACTAATTGTGAGTTTTGTTGGTAAGTATATTTTACGTTAAAATACTTCGAATTCTAATGAGAGTATAATAAAGTTTGAGATGGATTTTTAAAAATAGTTTGCGTCAAATCTTTAGACGTTAATTTGACTGCCTTTTCTTCAATGCAAATGAATGAAAATTTGCAGACATGCATTCGCGGGAACAATACACGAATAGTCAATACATTTTTTTTATGTTTATTAATTGTTTAAATAAAAAAAAACGATTTTAATGGAAAATGCTTAAATTTCCTTGTTTTTTACAATGTAGAAACTTGAAACTTTTACGGATTGTATCTAATAATTAACTATTCATAATTTAACTTTTTACGTTAATTGTTTACGTTATGCTTCATAAATAAACAATAAAGTTTCAAATTTTTTGCCGATTCCGACTACTTTTCATGTTTGTACATCATGTTTATAAAAATCCTAAGCGGCGACGATTTTGAACGCTCATACCTTTGTTTATATAAACATCGGCGCTTATTCGTGTCAAATTTCAATACGATACGAAACAAAACTTGAACGAAAACTAGAATTCAAAAAATTCGTGTTTTTAATGTAGTCTTAGAAAAACCACCGGTAGAGACGTTTCGTGCTACAATAATTAACATTAGAATTCGTTTTGGCGTATTAATTCAAAGTTTGTTACGAACCCTTAAGGGATGGAGTGGAAATTAATAGGGTGTACACCAGTGATTCCCAAAGTGGTCCAGGTGGACCCCCAGGAGTCGACGAGGGACTCAGCGGGGGTCTACATTGGCGTGAAATATAAATGGGGGTTCACAAATTGTAAGTGGGGTTCCACGAAAATTTTATAGTGATTTGGTATTTATTTAAACAAATTTGCAATTTTTTTGTCGTAAAATATCAATGTAAAAATAATGTTTTAACAGTAGGGACTCAAAAATGTCATTATAACGCATTATAACAAGTTACCTTGATTAAAAACAAGTTTTTCATCAAATTTTAGTGTAGAAAACGTTAAAATACCGTTTTTTACATTTGCCTCCATCCCAAAAATACATGTCCTTCGATTTGACTGAAAATTTGCCCACAGATAGCCAAAATACAGGACTTTAAGTGGTTAAAAGAATTTGTATAGTTTTACAATACAAAAAATAATATGTCGAATAATTGAGAGTCAAGAACATAAGCGTCTACTGTAAGAACAATTAATTCGGAAAATATTGACCGTACGAATAAAATGGTTAAAAAAATTGTAATAATTATTTTAAACACGATTTATTGGGAACAATTTCGGTTCCTACTATTTTTGTCGAAAAATTGAAAATGGCGGAAATACTGAACAAGAAACACGGCTATCAAACCAATCAGGTCTTACATATGCTCGCGCTTTTACCGCATACTTTACGTACTACCTGAAATAGTGATTTTAGCAAAAACATGAAACAGATCAAAATTGTATAAAATTAAATTCTCTCCATTTTTGTATAGGTGCATTTTTGTTCTAAAACTAATAATAAACGAGATAATTCAATAATTATGCTCTAACTGGCACTATTTCCCCCCATAACTAGGAAAATATCGACGGCACAAAAAAATTTATAACAAAAGAAATTATAGGAAATCATATTTTTAACAATTTCAGTCCTTACACTTTTTATCGAAAAGTTGAAAATGGCGGAGATATTGAGCAAAAACTGTTCTCCTTTAAAATCAAGATGGCGGCTAATGCAACGGCGGAATTCATTCGCGATTTTAAATTTAAACTACTATTGGCCCCCTAAAGGTTAGAAAAATATCAGTTATTTAGAAAAATATAATGTTGCTTTTGTATCTCGGCATGCAAGATCAAATGCTATCCCGACTGGACTATATAATTTTGACTCTGATATTATTGCATGTAACTTTTCTTGTATTGTAAAACTATACAAATTCTTTTAACCACTTAAAGTTCTTTGATTTGGCTATCTGTGGGCAAATTTTCAGCCAAATAGAAGAACATGTATTCTGGGAATGGATCTTTATATTTGGGTCGAGTTTTGGGAATATGGTAAAAATGTAGCAGCAGGGGGTCCACCGAAACCAGTAAACTTTTTAAAGTGGTCTACGAGAAAAAATAGTTTGGGAACCTCTGGTCTACACTGTGCAATAGTAAAGCATTAGAAAAAGACTGCGAAAACTGTAATAGGTGTAAATAATGATTTTGATTTAAGAAACGTATGAAGAAATTACAGAAAATATACAATGTATTTATCAAATGTTGAAATAAATGCAAAAAATGTGTCTATCATATACATCCTTTTTTAAGGACGACGATATATTTTAATATTTAAAAAGTGTAAGACTAAAAAGTAAAAATAAAAAAATATGAAAAACTTTTTTTAAGAAACTCTTCTTTAGTTACCAGATCGGTCTATTATTCGATACTGGAGCTGTTAGAATAACCGAACGATTGCCGGTATAAGTAATCACCCACTTGTTGGTCAACAGCTACGGGTGGAAGAACCGATACGTGGTAGGGCACTTCATTGCCCTGGAGTCGAGAAATTAACTCCGAAGGCGGAAGAGCTAAATTAGTCAACGGCATTGAGATGTGGAAAGCCACGGGATGGCCACATTAAAGATCCGCGTGGATATCCTTAGTAAAAATCATCATGGACCCACTAATTGATAATTTACTTAATGATCATGGAGCTCGGAATCCAAGATCCGGCAGGGGAGGACGATCAGATTTAGACGACAGGGCCTCTCAGGTCGTCATCAAGGTAAATCCCTGTCAAAGAAATAAGAATAACTCTATAGCATTGAAAATTGGAACATGGAACGTAAGAAGTTTATACCAATCAGGTAAACTCGATAACGCTGTGTCGGAAATGTGCAGAATGAAGATTAACATACTGGGCCTTAGCGATATACAATGGCCCGGATCAGGAAAATGTAACACCAGAAATGGAACACTGTATTATTCCGGAAACAACGACCCCAATCACAAACAGGGAGTTGGAATTATAGTTGACAACAATTCTCGGAAAGCCGTTTGTAACTTTGTTCCTTACTCTGGTCGAGTATTAATGCTGTCTCTCAACTCTCATTTAAATCGTAAAATAAATATAATCCAAGTATATGCACCCACTGCAGACAAGGATGAAGACACCATAGAGGCCTTCTATGAACAAATTGGCAGTGTCTTAAAGCTAACTAAAAGACATGACATAAATATTATAATGGGCGATTTGAACGCTAAAGTCGGTCAAGGAGAAGTGGAGAATTGTGTGGGGCGATATGGATTCGGGGAAAGAAATGAACGTGGCGATAGGCTTGTTGATTTCTGTATCAATGAGGAACTCATAATTGCAAATACCTTGTTCAAACTTCCTAAACGGAGACTATATACATGGAAGTCACCAGCTGACAATAACAACAAAATAGTCAGAAATCAAATAGATTATATTATCGTCAACAGAAGATATAGAAATTCTATAATATCATCTAAAACTTATCCAGGAGCGGACATATTCTCCGATCACAACCCGGTTGTTTTGTCTATGAGAGTGAAACTAAAGACGATAAAGAGCCCTAGCTCCAATAAAATCATGGATACAAGGCGGCTCAAACAAGACAAGACCTATGCGGAAACGAAATTTAAAATAAACGAGAACTTAAGGAAAGTCAAAGAAGATAGTGCGGAAACTCTGACTGTGACCAAAAATGGGGAAAAATTCAACATGCCTCAGTATCAGTTGGAAAAGAAACCCTCAAACCACTTGGATAAAAAACAAAATCTTGGATGACAGTAGAAATTCTTGAACTTATGGAAGAACGAAGAAAACATAAAACAAAAGACCCGAATAAATACAAAGAAATTCAGAGAAACATCAAAAAGAAAATTCGAGAGGCAAAAGAGAGGTGGCTCTCCGACAGATGCAAAGAAATAGAAGAGCTGGATAAAAAGTATGACAGCTTTAATTTACACAAAAAAATCAAAGAAATGACAGGTTCTAGAAACAGCACAAGAACGAATACCCTTAAAAATGATAAAGGGGATATTATTACTGACGTGAAGGAGAGATTGTGTCAATGGACCAATTACATCCAACAACTCTTTAATGATGAAAGAGGAGAACTGTCATTAGAAATCACAGAGGATACTGGACCACCTATATTAAGAGACGAAGTCATCTATGCCATCAAAAACACGAAAGAGGGTAAAGCTACTGGACCAGATGATGTGCCCATCGAATTATTAAAACTGATTGATGAAGACGGTATTGATGTAATGGTTGAACTCTTTAATCTAATATATCAGACTGCCACAATCCCCAAAACAATGGCTGAAATCGACCTTTGTAGCAATTCCCAAAAAGTCAAGTGCAACAACCTGCTCGGATCACAGAACAATATCTTTAATGAGTCACACACTTAAAACATTTTTGAAAATAATACACAGTAGAATTGTTAAAACTCTCGAATATGAAATCAGTGACACACAATTTGGCTTTAGAAATGGTATGAGCACGCGAGATGCTTTGTTCGGCTTGAATGTGCTGGCCCAGAGGTGCATGGACATGAATCAGGATATGTACTTATGTTTTGTAGACTTTGAAAAGGCATTTGATAAAGTTCAACATAAAAAGCTTGTAGATATATTAAAAAGCAAAAATATTGACAGTCGTGACATGAAAATTATATCTAATATATATTGGAATCAAACTGCCAAGTTAAGAGTTAACAACCAGGACACCCAAGATATCAAAATACAGAGAGGAGTCCGTCAGGGTTGCGTGCTGTCTCCACTACTTTTCAATGTCTACAGTGAAGCGGTATTTCAAGAAGCGCTCTCAAATTCAATAGAAGGTATATCTATCAATGGAGAAGTTTTGAACAACTTACGTTTTGCAGACGATACAGTAATAGTAACAGATAACAACAATGATTTACAGAACGTTATGCAACGCCTTAATGAACGCTGTCATGAGTACGGACTGAAGATGAATTTAAAGAAAACTAAATGCATGATCATAACTAAATCAGCACAAGTAAACATCCAATTAACTATTGAAGATACTGTGATTGAGAGTGTGGATAACTACAAATACTTAGGAACATGGATAACATCAAATGTAGACCAAACCAAAGAAATTAAGACACGTATTGAAATAGCACGTGCATCATTCATTAAACTTAAAAAGTTTCTTTGTTGTCGGGATATAAGGTTACAACTACGTCTAAGGATGCTTCGATGTTACGTGTTCTCTACTCTTCTTTATGGCTTGGAAGCGTGGACGTTGAAACAAGTCCATTTGAATAAGTTGGCCGCCTTTGAATTTTGGTGTTACAGAAGAATCCTACGAATATCATGGATTCAAAGAATGTCGAACGTGGAAGTAACTAGAAGGATAGGAAATCAACCGGAAATAATACTAACTATCAAAAGACGAAAACTTGAGTACTTGGGACATGTGATGGGAGGGCAAAAATACTCATTATTACAACTTGTTATGCAAGGCAAAATCCGAGGAAAGCGAAATGTGGGAAGACGAAGAACATCCTGGTTTAAAAACTTACGGGAATGGTTCGAATGCAGTAGTGCAGAGCTATTTAGAGCGGCAGTCAACAGGGTCCGCATTGCTATGATGATTTCCAACCTTCGATAGAAGATGGAACTTACAGAAGAAGAAGAACTTACAGAAGAAGTTACCAGTTACTAAAATTAAAAATATGATAAAAAAATCAACTAAAAAGCAAAAAATAAAAAAAATTTAAACTCGAAGGATTATTCGAAAAAAACTGATAGATAGATTAAATATACAAAAATCTCACACATTCGTTAAATAATTGAAAAAATCTAACACATTCGTTAAAGAAAAGCGCGTCTTCATCGAATAAACGGTTTGAGGATAGATACTTTTTTACTTTTCGCGACTGGTACACCCTGTGTACAATGACAATTTATCTGTCTAGCAACAATATGATTACAGCGATATTGTTAAAGAATAAATAACATATTAAAAAAATCACTTAAATCAGACAACAGGTTTAGGAAATTCGGGACATCAAAAATGACCAATTTTTAAGGTGGTGCCTTAATTTCTTGGAGAAGTGTATTTCAAATACAAATAAATTTTTTATTTATTAAAAAACAGTATCTCTTTTAAAACAAAAAATACCTGTCAACGTTATGGTAACAGTAGTTTGTGAAAATAGTTAATAATAGCGAACATTTTGGGTAATGCATAACTTTTGAAACTGTGTTTACATAATATGCAAAATAATACCTTGCGTGACCTTTGGGACATCCTGTACAGGAGCTAAAGCTTATTATTACATACATTTTTAAGAATAACTTCAATTTGTACGCCATTGGAATGTTATATCCAAGAAATTCCATTCTTGGTAGTATGACTCAACTACAGAATATTTAATCGTGTTTTGTCGTAGCTGTAGCAAGTAAAATTATCGACAAATTAATTTTTTTATCACTCAAACAAGTTAATAACATTTTTGTTTCTTTTTTTTTTGATAACTGCATATATTTAAAATAATTCTCAAGAAGGATTGTGTTAATGTGATTACCTATATATAAATTTCTTTCTTTACATGATTTCATTCTATAAAAGACACACATTAATAAAACATACAAATTATACAAAATATCAAGTCCTCATAAAAGAATTAAATTACATGAGCAAAATCAACCGACAAATAATAAATAGTCCAGGGCGCATCTGTTTTTAGATTGATGTTGAGAGGTAACTCATATTTTTTTGCAGAAATTATTTAAAAATAACTCATACAATAATAATTGAGTTATCCTCCCACTCAAAACGGTCCGGAACATTGTTTAAATAATCAAAATGTCAAAAAATAAAGGAAAAATTCGATTTTTTTCTCGTATTTTGATTATAACTTTAAAAGTATTCATTTCCGAGAAAAGTTGCACTAACATAAAAGTTGCGTAATTAAATTTCCTACAAGATAGGATTGGTTAAAAATTTCAAAAATTGTCACCCTTGTTGCAAAATAGCAATAATTGCGAAAAAGCCATAAAAAAACAAGTATTGGCATTTTAATTTTTTCAACCATTTATGCTACACTTGGGACCTTCATATTTCACTCAGAAAAACTATATGCTATAATAAAAACAATACTGTAAATTTCATTCAGATCGGCTCGATAAACTTTGCAAAATAAATTTTGCAATCCAGCTTTTGCAAAAAAATGCATTTTTTCAAAATATTGCAGGACTGAAAATAAAGCAGACAGCAAGTTGAAATTTTTTTATGTATAGTGTATAAGAAATGAAGACATACGTGAAAGGTGCGGTGTTGGAAGGACCTTAGACAGACTTGAAACGAAACAGTTATCGTGATTCGGACATATGGCGAGAATGAGTGAAGGTAGAACTGTAAAGAGGGTATGGAAAGCGGCATCTGACAACAAACGACGAAGAGGCAGGCCAGCAAGAACGTGGAACGCAAATATTGGAAAGGCTTGCGTAAAAAGAAATATTGGGTGGAGAGAAGCAGAAAGACTAGCTACTGACCGAAAGGCATGGAGACGTTTGATTTCTCCACTTACCTCGACACCGTAAGGTACAAGAGGACGGCTTAAGTAAGTAAGTAGAAGAAGACTGTACCTTTCATTTACAATTTGCAAAATAGAAAATAGGTTAATTACCACGGCGTTAGGAATTTTTTTAAATAAACATTAATTTTTGGTGCTACGCCCAGGACAGCGGATACGTTTGCTCTTTATTGTTAAGTTGTTTTAGTTTTTATTGTTTTGAGAATTGAGACAAAAGTAAATTTATGCTTGTAGTGACTTTTTAAATAGTTTTTAAATGCAACAGGTACTTAAGTGTAAACATTTTAGCATTGTAATGAAAAAATATATATTCTATTTGGAAAATGTAAAATGTTCGATTTACACTAGTTGATTTCCAATAAAATTTCTACCAATCTTTATCTAATATATTTTATTTTCTTACTCTACATTTTGTTGTATTTTAATATTTTAATTCCACAAAAAGCAAACTAATTTGATTATTGTTTGTAAAATATTGTTTAAACAATTGCATATGTTTAAAAATATTAAACTTTTATTCTCCAAGTTAAAATATATAAACAAAGAAAGGTTTTGCTAAAAAAAGTATTATGTCAAAGGACAGAGTATGTGTTTTTATTTTGCAATAAACAAGTTTATTTATATCGAAATGTACTAAAAATTAAAATTTATCAATACGTTATTTGTGATTTTCGCTTTGAGTTACATCATTTAAAAAAAATGATAAAATCGCTTCACTAGAATCTACGATAATCCACTATAATCCACCCTGTATTGATGAAGAACATGGGCTAGTTGTTAAAGTACGTACCTTTTTTATTATCCAACATAAGCGAATGAATGAAAAAACAGAATGTTAAGAAACCTGAGACTATAGTTGGGTTTTAATTTCAGTATTTTATAAATGCTAGAATATTCCACAGGGTGTGGCGAACTTTGAGAAAAAACACAGTTTGATTGGTACACCCGGTATACAATGACCATTTACCTGTCTGGCAACAATATTATTACAGCGATATTGATAAAGAATAAGGCTGTAATAATATTAAAAAATCACTTAAATTGGCAACAGGTTTAGGAAATTCGAGACATCAAAAATGACCTATTTATAAGGTGTCCGGATTTTTTTGACCAGGTGTTTCTATGAACCCGATTTTCGTCACTTTGAAATTTTTTATTATAATTAAAAAAAAGGCTATCTTCCTATCTTCAAGATATGATTGACTATTTACTTGAAGAGCTGATATTATTTGTTTATTTCTATATAACAAATAAGAGGGTGCAAATTTAGTGAAACTCTGAATAGTACCTACATTATTATATTAATTCGTACATTGCTGTAAGGCAAAATACAAGAAAATACAGAGGTTAATAGGAAAGAAAATAAAAGAGGCCAAATTCACCTGGCTGGCAAATCAATGCAGTGAAATAGAAGAATATTCTAAAAAGCATGATAGCTTTAATATGCATAAGAAAATAAAGGAAATCACAAATACACAGCGAAAAAAGAAAGATGGCCTTCTTAAAGACAAAAATGGAAAAATTATTATAGAAGTCAAAGAGAAATTAAAAAAGTGGAAGGCATACATAACAGATCTGTTTAAGAATAATAGACAAAAACCGGAAGAAATCGACAGCGAAACGGGACCAGAGATCATAATGGAGAAAATCGAACAAGCAATACGAAACGCAAATAACGGAAAAACTGTAGGTCCAGACGAAATACCTGCGGAATTACGGAAATGTCTAGACCAGAGGTTCCCAACCAGTGTGCCGCGGCACACTAGTGTGCGCTGAAGTCCCTGTAGGTGTGCCGCGAAATTTGATTATACTCACTATCATTATAGATATTATTCATCCAAGTGTGCCGAAGCCAGTTTTTAAAGTTAGTGTGCCTCAAGCTAAAAAAGGTTGGAAACGGCTGGTCTAGACGATGAAACTCTACTTGTACTACTGGATCTGTTTAATGAAGTATATAAAACCGGAAAAATTCCTCAGGAATGGTTGGTGTCCACCATTGTAACAATACCAAAAACAATATATGCCAAAGATTGTTCAGACTATAGGACAATATCACCAATAAGCCATACCCTCAAAATATTTCTAAAGGTGATTCGTGGAAGATCTAAAGAAAGCTAGAAGATGATATGGATGATACCCAATTTGGGTTCCGCAAAGGACTTGAAACAAGAGAGGCATTGTTTGAGTTTAATGTCCTCTCTCAAAGATGTTTAGATATGAACCTGGACATTTATTCCTGTTTCATCGACTTCGAAAAAGCGTTCGACAGAGTCCGACATGAAAAACTGATTAGAAGTTTAGATTAGAGAATTATTGAAAAACAGAGATATAGACAGAAGAGACTTACGAATTATCATCAATCTGTATTGGAATCAAAATGCCAATATAAAGATAGAAGAACAAGAGTCCAAGAATATTGATATAAAGAGAGGGGTAAGACAGGGTTGTGTTCTGTCGCCGCTACTGTTTAACGTGTACAGTGAAGCCATATTTCAGAAAGCGATAGCGGAACTGATGGAATCTCTATAAGCGGAAGAATAATAATAACATAAGATTCGCTGATGACACCGTTATAATGGCAGACACCCTGGAATCGCTACAAGCATTGTTAAATAGAATTAACGATTATTGCATTCGATATGGACTCAAAATAAACAAGAAAAAAAAACTAAATTTATGATTGCCTCAAAAACACAACATGGAAATGAAAGGTTAATACTAGAGCAAACCCAAATAGAAAAAGTAAAGACATACAAATATCTGGGAACCTGGGCTGATGAAAAAAATGACCAAAGCAAAGAAATTAAAGTCCGAATTGAAACTGCAAGGCAGCATTTATAAAAATACAGACACTGCTTACACACAAAGACCTTCAGTTGCCTCTCAGATATAGACAGACGAGACTTACGAATTACTATCAACTATATTGGAATCAAAAGGCCAATATAAAGATAGAAGAACAAGAATCCAAGAATATTGATATAAAGAGAGGGGCAAGAGAGGGACTAAGATGCTGCATATTTTCTATGTTACTATACGGAATGGAAGCTTGGACATTGAAGAGACAACACATAAGAAAAATAGAAGCGTTCGAAATGTGGTGTTACAGAAGAATATTGAAAATGCAGTGGGTTCAAAGGATTACCAATGTTGAAGTGCTATGACGTCTAAATAAGGAGTTAGAAATTATGAAGAGTATAAAAACAAGAAAACTGGAATATTTGGGTCCCATTACCAGAGGAGAAAAATATGAGTTGCTGAGAGTTATTATGCAAGGAAGGATCCAAGGAAGAAGAAGCATAGGAAGAAGACGTATCTCCTGGCTGAGGAACCTTAGAGAATGGTTTAACTGTAGTTCATTACAACTGTTCAGAGCAGCAGCCAACAAAGTGACCATAGCCATTATGATATCCAACCTCCGATAGGAGATGGAACTTTGAGAAGAAGAAGTACATTGCTGTGCAAGCTTTGTGGTTTTTATCATATACATACATCGGAAAAGTCTAGGGATATTTTTAGAAAGAGACGTAATTTCTTCCTTAGCTGTTTTGGATAAATAGTAACCAATTTGTAATGATTAATAGTATTTAATATACAAGAAAATTTGTTCTTCTTCTTCTTCTTCTTTTATATAGACAGTACCGCCTGTTTTTCTTCAACGGTGTCTTTCATTCTGCCCCTAAGTTGTCATTCCATCTTTTCCTTGGGCGTCCTATACTTCTCCTGCCTAACGGTGACTTGTCCCTGGCTATTCTTACTATCCTTGATTCAGACATCCTGCTTATGTGCTCATTCCACTCTTCTTTTCTGTTTTTTACCCAGGTATTTATATTTTCTACCCCACATATGCGTCTGATTTCCTCACTTCTTACCCTATCATGTAGTCCTTTTCCAGCAATCTTCTTTAAGATCTTCATTTCGTTGGTTTTCAGATGTCTTCGTGTTTTGCTTGTATCTGGTCTTGTTTCGGCCGTGTAAGTCATAACTGGCCTAATAACTGACATATATTCGGGCCTTTGTTTCCAATCTTAGGTGTTTGTTTTTCCAAATTTTGTCGTTTAGGCATCCGGCCGTTCTACTGGCTTTAATTATTTGGTCTTTTACCTCTTCTATATTGTTGTCGGCTGATAGATTAATTCCCAGATATTTGAAAGTCATTACTTGTTGCATAATTTGATTGTCTAACTCCAATTTGCATCTTATTGGTTCTTTGGCAATTACTAAGCTTTTTGTTTTTTGGACTGATATTTTCATATTCATTTCTTTTGCGTTAATGTTGAACTCGTGCAATAATCTTTGTAGGTCGTCTTCGCACTCTGCTACTAACACGGTGTCATCAGCGTAACAGAGTATTTTTATCTCTCTATTGCCCATTTTGTACCCTCTTTTTTTCTTCACTTGTTTTATTATTGCATCCAATATTATGTTAAACAGTAGAGAGCTTAGTGAATCTCCTTGCCTGATTCCTGTGTTTGTTTCTATGGGTTCTGTTATTATTCCATTGACTTTCATTTCTATTTTATTTCTTACATATATGTTTTCTATCAGTTTTATGATATCCAGTGGTAAATTTTTCTCATATAGTAGGTGTATCACATCTTTTAATTGGATTCTATCAAACGCTTTCTTTTGATCTATGAAACAGAAAAAGGCTGGTTTGTTATATTCGAATGATTTCTCCGCTATTTGCCTTATCACAAAAACTGCATCGTTACATGATCTTCCACTTCTAAATCCTTGTTGTTCATCCGATATATTTATGCACGCCATTATTTTCTCCATAAATATTTTTGTTGTGAGTTTCAGTATAGTACTCAGTAAATTTATCCCTCTATAGTTACTGGGGTCTGCCCTATCACCTTTCTTAAATAACGCTATCATTTGAGTGGTTCTCCATTCTTCTGGAATTCTTCCTGTATTTATTATTTTACTTATAAGGATATTCAGTTCTTTGTTAAGTCTATCTCCTCCGTATTTTAAAAGTTCATTAGCTATTCCATCTTTCCCAGGAGCTTTTCGATTTTTCATCTTTTTTAAGGCGTTCTTTTTATCTTCCTCTTTAATTTCTGTTTTCTCATCCGATTCTAATCCTGGTGTTTCCAGTTATTTGTGATTAGCTGATTAAGAAAATTTGTTGAAATGTTAAAAATAACGAGAATGCCTTTAAGTGCAATTAAATGTATATTTATTATAAATAAAACTAGCTCAATCATTTGCATTACAATAAGATATTCTTGATACCACTCTAATGTTGCAGCGCGTTTGCTTCCGGAGATGGACACCTCAATGGTCTTCGACTGTGGAGATTGGCTTCATGGAGACGATTTATTACAGTATCACGGTTTATGGTGACCTGGAGTGCCTGCTGCAAGTCGCTAATCAATTCAGGTGCTGTAATAGTTGATTGTCTTCTAGCAGTTAACACTAAAAATCGGTTTAGAGCTGCAGTTGTAGCGCGCTCACGTCCTGAATAGCGTTCGGCTGGACCTCCAGTGTCACAAAAACGCCGCCCCAATCGAATTCATTTCGAGGTCGCTATTTAATTTCGACGCCGCCATGACAGTCGCAATTTATAGCGATTCTTATTCATTTCGATATTAGTTACAACTGGGGATATTAACGTTATCATTTTGACACTGCTCAGAATTTGGGTTGGTCCTCCTGTTTATTGGATTTATTGTCTATGCAACCACCGCAACGTTTGTTGATAGTCTGGGTAAATTATCGAAAAAATGTCATTTTGGGAAAAGTTATTTACCAGCTATTTTATTGCTAAAATCGAATCTTAAGATTGCATATATTAGTAATATGGGGTATGACAAGTACGCAGAAAGTGTGTTATTTTTATTTATAAACACATTAGAACTCCTAAATCTTCTTTTTTTTCAATTAGTGCTCTGTAACTCCTAAGATATTTTCTTTAATCCAAAAACACTCATATAAAAATTCACCGCAATTCAGTTCTGCACAAAGTTATTTTTTTTCCGATTTCCTTCAACAAAAATTTTACTCGGAAAATCCGAATTTTCCCAAAAAAATCTGCAATTTTCAATTAAAATTTTAGGAAAGTAATTATTTATCAATAATTAAATAAATTGGTGACATTAAAGATTTTTTATAGTAGAATATATATCAGGAGGCCGGCGACAATCTAACCAATAGTTTATCAATGATTAAAATGTTAATTAAAAAATTTCGGTCGAAATAATATCCAGAAAGATTATGATGCACCAGAATAATTATGATTTCCGTATAAAAAAGCACTACATATATCTATTCAACAGTCTTTACACAGAATTGAAATTGGACTATTTGAGCGGTCTCAGGAATGTTATGAAACAATTTTTTGGCTTATAAACAAATGGAACCCCCCCCCCAGAAAATATCAGATTAAATTAAATTAAGTTAACGATGTTGAACAGGGTACGACTTCTTCTTTCAAAAAAAAAAATCGAATTGAGTGATTCCAGGTATAACCGGTCAAATTTGACCGGCATTTGCGACAGAGTTATAAACAACAGGATTTCAATCTTTGAACCATTACCTTTTTATTCCGGTCCTCTTTGTACATACAAATTTTCATATCTTCAAAACACTCATAACAAAAAAGATTTATGTCACCAAGTTATTTAATTATTGATAAATAATTACTTCCCTAAAACTTTAGTTGAAAATTAAAGATTTTGTTTGGAAAACCCGAAATTCCGAGGGAAATTTCCGCCGAAGGAAATCGAAAAAAAAACATATCTATGTGCAAAATTAAATTACAGTTAATTTTTATGTGAATGTTTTTGGTTTAACGTTAAAATCTTCTGAGTGACAGAGCAATAATTGAAAAAAAGATTTCGGAGCGCTAATTTGTTTATAAACCAAATAGCACACTGTCTGCGGACTTTGCATATCTATATTACTAATATATGAAATCTTAAGATTTGATTCCAGCATGTGCAGCAATAAAATAGCTGGTACATAATTTTCCTTGTTTTATACTAATTTTCCCAGATTATTACGATACACATTTCATTGAGTTACATAATAATTCACATTGTGAACATTCTCAATTATTATATTTCTAATTTAATACTATTCTATCTAATTCCTCAAAAGCCAGCAAATTTCCATAAAGCCCAGCCATATTAATACCTTTTGCTTTAGTTTTCCTTGGAAGAAACAAACAAAACACATCTCCTAAACTAAGCCTAACCTCGCTTTTGGCCATTCAGTCATGTCCGTGTCACAATAATTTCGGCTCGAAATTGTAATATCAACCACTTTTTTGGAGTCGTTATTAATTTCGATAAGTCGCTATTTTATGACATCATTTCGTTAGTTCAACTAAAATCCACAAGGTCGCACAGTCGCATTTCAACGTCGCCATATTGATTGCTACTTATTTTCAGTCGAAATTTGAATTAGAATCAGGGCCATAACAACACTTTGAGAGACTCCCATGGGCTCAGCTACATTAGTTTCCCGCATGTTACCTTGAAAAAGACCTACAGTCCTATTCATCTCATCCAAAGTTAAATGACGTCACTCCATGATAAAAAATTCGCTGTGTCTAGGTACACGCTAACGTGCACGCAAATAAAAAAGTTAGGTACACGCTTAAACGTCATCAAGTCAGTGACGTCATTATTTAGCGTGTACTATGACTGGGCTTTTTGGTACACGCTAATTTGAGCCGAGTGTGTGTTGTGGTATTAAGTATCTGTAAGTATCGCTAGTAAGTGTGGTTAGAATTTGTCTAATCACGTTATGTTTACACTTTAATATTGATTTGTAAAGAGTTTCCTTATTTTTTACTTGTTTAGTGTTTTTTTAAAATTAACTATGGAGTATGAACAATTATATAGTTCTTTTAATGAGTTTAACAACATTCTAAAACAGTATGAAAAAGATAAGAGACAAAAATTCGTGATTAAGGGTAGCAGAAGTAATACAATAAAATATACGGGCGATTGATTAGTGTGATAAAGCTCAGTAGATCCGCTATAGTAATAGACAGCAATAAAAGTTAGTAACAAAAATTTTAGCAAACTTTGAACTTCATATTACAAAATTACTAAAATTAGTTAGAATGTTACAGGACGTTCGATAATATAGTGGCAGACCAAACTTATGTTTTTTAAATGGAACACCCTATATTTTATTTTATGTTCGAAATCGTCTTAACTTTCATATCACAAAAATATAAAGGTTTATTATGCTATATAGGGTATTTACAAAGTTATAACCAATTTTCTATGAAAATCGTAACAAGTTCAAGTCCCTGTATAAATAAAAATAAACACTACAGCAAAAATAAACACCAATATAAACTGGTATAATTAACTTACGTATAAAAATTATTTTAGCAGCATTTTGTATATATTATTATCATGTTACTAATATTTATTTTGCTAACTTGAATATACAGGGTGAGTCATGAGGAACTGTACATACTCCTACCTCGTATAGAGGCCCCTATGGGGAATAACAAATGACCATTAAAAAGTATCTGCTACCATTGTTTAATAATATACAGGGCGAGTTTCGAATTTTGACAGAAAATTGTATTCGTCATAATTTTTGAAAGGTCAGATCGATGTGTCTCTTATTTTGGTCAATCGTTACACTATTACCACAGCATAATAAACGAAACCAGCAAGGACACTCCCTGATGCCGCCTTTGAAGTTGAAAAGTATAGGGTCGCCATTTTTCGCGTAGTACATCTCAGTGGTGATGTGATGTGTTGGTTCATCAGTGTCACCAACTTTATTACCCGTAAGAGATTCTTTTTGAATAATTTCTGGAATTTATGCAAAAGATTAACAATACAATCGCCATTCATCGTCAATATTTTGTCTTATGTCCCAATTATTGACATAATTCCCACAGGCATACGTATAAAATTATGTTAAAAAATATGAATGTCATAAAAGTTAAGTAAATCTGATAATTATGTACAAATCGGCAACACTGTCGATTTTCTACATTGTCTGGTACTACGCACAAAATGGCCGAAGATCTGCGCAGTAATAGTGCGCGAACTTTTCCCGCCTACTAGTGTGTCACTGCTGTTGCGTTTTCTATGCTGTGCTATTACCACCTAATCAACTGATTTAGTCAAACTAGAAAAAAATCAGGTCCGGCTTTAAAAAATTAGTTTGTTTTGGTCTTAGAAAACAGTTCACCCTGTATACGCTTTTTGAAAACTCTAAGATGAATTTTACAAATTAGACAAATAGGCAATTAAAGTGGCATATTTATTTTTTTCCCCACACGATTACTTAATTTTTTATAAAAAAATCAAATTTGACTATGAATTAAAAGTTTGGTAAAGTGAACCATATATTTAAAAAAATTAACTTTTATTACAAGAATTAATTTTTTTAACAAATATTTAATTTATTTTACCACCCAATCAAGGAGAAATCAGGTCCGGCTTTAAAAAATTAGTTCGTTTGGGTCTTAGAAAAAATTTCACCCTGTATACGCTTTTTGAAAACTCTAATATGAATTTTACAAATTAGACAAATAGGCAATTAAAATGTCATATTTATTTTTCCCCACACGATTATTTAATTTTTTATTAAAAAATCAAATTTGTCAAAATCGCAATTATACCATAAAAATAAAAAAAATTAAACAACGTTTTTCTTAAAATCAAAAGTTTCACCATTTTTTTTTTTTATAACAAGTCTAGATCTAAAACTCCCCATACACTTCTCTTTGGACTCTATAGTTTAACATAGACGTGATCACATAGATAAATTTTAAATTTTTTCACTTAATTTTTGCGATTTAACTTTTCAATTCACGAATCTGCACCTTTTATTTTTAAAAATTCATAACTTTTACGAGAAGAAGACTGAAAGTCTACAACATTTTTCATAGTCTTCACAATGGTAAGAGATATGTGCTGTAGAAATTTCAGAAAAAAAAATATTAAATTGGAACAGAGTCGTAGCAAGTTACCGTGATTTCATTTTTTTTTCATTTTTAGGTTAAAATTCCGATTTTGACAAATTTGATTTTTTAATAAAAAATTAAGTAATCGTGTGGGGAAAAAAATAAATTCGCCATTTTAATTGCCTATTTGTCTAATTTGTAAAATTCCGATTATAGTTTTCAAAAATCGTATACAGGGTGAAATTTTTTCTAAGACGAAAACGAACTAATTTTTTAAAGCCGGGCCTGATTTTTTTTCTAGTTTGAATAAATCAGTTGATTGGACGGTAACATAAATTAAATATTTGTTTAAAAAAAATTAATTTTTGTAATAAAAGTTAATTTTTTTAAATCTATGGTTCACTTTACCAAACTTTTAATAATTATTCATAGTCAAATTTGATTTTTTTATAAAAAATTAAGTAATCATGTGGGGAAAAAATAAATATGGCATTTTAATTGCCTATTTGTCTAATTTGAAAAATTCATATTAGAGTTTTCAAAAAGCGTATACAGGGTGAAATTTTTTCTAAGACCCAAACGAAAAATTTTTTAAAGCCGGACCTGATTTTTTTCTAGTTTGAATAAATCAGTTAATTGGGTGGTAGGATAAATTAAATATTTGTTAAAAAAAATTAATTTTTGTAATAAAAGTTAATTTTTTTAAATCTATGGTTCACTTTACCAAACTTTTAATTCATAGTCAAATTTGATTTTTTTATAAAAAATTAAGTAATCGTGTGGGGAAAAAAATAAATATGCCATTTTAATTGCCCATTTGTCTTATTTGTAGAATTCATATTAGAGTCTTCAAAAAGCGTATACAGGGTAAAATTTTTTCTAAGACCCAAACGAACTAATTTTTTAAAGCCGGACCTGATTTTTTTCTAGTTTGACTAAATCAGTTGATTGGGTGGTAATAGTGTAACGATTGACCAAAATAAGAGATACATCGATCAGACCGTTCAAAAATTATGACGAATACAAGTTTCTGTCAAAATGCGAAACTCGCCCTGTATATTATTAAACAATGGGAGCAGACACTTTTTAATGGTCATTTGTTATTCCCCATAGGAGCCTCTATACGAGGTAGGAGTATGTACAGTTCCTCATGACTCACCCTGTATACTTTTATAAAAATATTGTTTTATTACAATAATTAAGTTTGAAACATCTGAATAGTTTTATTTTCCTTCCCCTTCCCTTAATAAAAATATTTTCTATCAAAGAAACAACAAACACTAAGCATATCAAAATAGCGTGTACCAAAATATAAAGTCACTGCGCACGCTAAATAATGACGTCACTGGCTTGATGAAGTTTAATTTGCGTGTACCTAACTTTTTTATTTGCGTACACGTTAGCGTGTACCTAGACATAGCGTAAAAAATTATATTTTCAATACCCTAACTGAACAATAACTTTATTACTTTATAGCATGAACAAAATCGAAACTGCCAGAATATTTACTGCAGTATACAAACCACAGTTTTTTCCTCTCCTGTTAAGACGTTGTTGAATATTCGTTATCACTTTTGACGTTTTGTTTTACTCACAAAAATGTACAGGATTAGCAACTGTATAAAATTAATTAAAATTAAGGGGGTAGGAGCAAAATCTTGGTCCAATGCTATTTAAATGCGTTCATTTTTTTCGAACCCTGAGAAAATTAATAAATATTTTTGAAAAATTTAAACGCGGAATGAAAGATTACATTATTACTGAGGGCCGAAAGTCCCTGAACACTTCTATAACGTTTATTTTAATAAATTACGGGGGTGAAAATTTATATGATTTCTAATTGAAAATATTTCATTCAAAAGAAACTTTTTATTTATTCTAAGGGACTTTCGTCCCTCGGTAATAACGTAGTCTTTCATCGTGCGTTTAAATTTTTCAAAAATACGTATTAGTTTTCTCAGGATTCGAAAAAAAAATGAATGAATTTAAATAGCATTCGACCAAAATTTTGCGCCTACCCCCTTAGTAGATAGACAACCTGCTTCCTGGACCAACCCCTAAATCGCAACCCTTAAATAGCAACCCCCGGTCGTAAATGCCAAACGGCTTAACGTAGGATGACGTGTGACGTATCGTTGGAAAGGGAATGAAAAATGGGGTTGAACGCAGTATGTGGCGTGCGCATCAGAGTATGCCAAAAGGGCATTACGTCATATCTTCGTTTCTATTGGTCCGATTTTGACGTAAGAGGGCTCGTCGGAACGGGGAGGGGGTAACGAATAAGTTGAGACAAAAAACAAAGATGGCGGCAGTGCCAAAACGACATTACAGCATATCTTCGTTGTCATTGGTCCGATTTTGACGTATGGGGTGTCAAATGAAAGCGGTGGCGACACAGAAGCCAACTGTCAATTCTTCTTATTCTGTCAAAGTTGAATATTAACTGCCAATTCTTCTTCTTTTCCGTATAGTGCCTAACAGAACGTGACATTCGACATCTTCGTTGTCATTAGTCCGATTTTGACGTATGGGGTGTCAAATGAAAGCGGTGACGACACAGAAGCCAACTGTCAATTATTCTTCTGTCAACGTTCAATATTAACTGTCAATTCTTCTTCTTTTCCGTATAGTGCCTATCTAATAGGATGTTTTCACATAAATAATATGGTTCATCTTTGGCAACTTCTTCAAATTTTTCCAGTACTGGATCTAATTCAGCGTCGTAGATAATTGTCTCTTCACTTTCGTATCCGCTATCTTGAGAAGCCATAATACTGCTGTTGCAACTGAAGACACAAGTCGATTGGAGAAACTCAAACTGAATGTGACGGATGTTTGCTGAGAGAATTTATACTTTCCAGTCCCCCACTCTTTGTGGTTAATTGTCAGCATTTTCCAAAAAATGTATGTCTACGCGGCGTATCGAAATATAGATCCTTAAACTACATCTAAATCCAACTGTTGTGTTTGCTATCCAATCCTAACCATTTAACATACATCTTATTGTCTTTTCGTCTAAGTACTTTTTGAACCAAGTAAATGTCGGGATTTTTGTTTTCTGTAATTCTTCTTCGTAAAACGTGCTGTACGTGTCATGACGTGTTACAATCAAAGATTTCCATTATATGGTTATGGCAGGCTGGAATTACCGTAATGATCCCAGAGGGGTACCAGAGACATATAGACGTCATCAGAGACACGCTAACAGAAGGCACAGACGATCACAGAGACATACAGAGGTCATCAGAAACACGCTAACAGAAGGCACAGACGATCACAGAGACATACAGAGGTCATCAGAAACACGCTAACAGAAGGCACAGACGACCACAGAGACATACAGACGTCATCTTCTAAACATCTTTTAATGTAACAGCAGAGGTTAGCAGAGGGTAGCAGAGGGTAACAGAGGTTGGCACAGGGTAACAGAGGGTAGCAGAAGGTCACAAAGGGTACCAGAGACGTACAGACGTCATCAGAGACACGTTAACAGAAGGCACAGACGATCACAGAGCGGTATCAGAGGTCAGCAGAGTGTAGCAGAGCGAAGCAGAAGGTAATAGAGATTAGCAGAAGGTAGTAGAGCGCAGCAGAGGATAGCAAGTCGAATTTCACGTCCTGCGTCGAATGTCACATAAATGTCACGTTCTGCGTCGAATGTCACGTCATTTACGTCAAATGTCACGTCATGTGTCGAATGTCACGTTCTGCGTCGAATTTCACGTCATTCACGTCACGTCATTCACGTCACATCATTCACGTCCTACGCCAAATGTCTCGTTCTGCGTCGAATTTCACGTCATTCACGTCACGTCATTCACGTCCTACGTCAAATGTCACGTTCTACGTCGAATGTCACGTCATTCACGTCACGTCATTCCCGTCACGTCATTCACGTCACGTCATTCACGTCCTACGCCAAATGTCACGTGGCGCGTCAAATGTCGGACGGAAAACTGAACAATGTCACATAAATGCCACGTCATACGTCAAATGTGACATAAATATCACGTCCTACGTCAACAGACACGTCCTGCGTCGCATGTCACGTCATTCACATCATATTTCACGCCAAATGCCACGTTCTGCGTAAAATGTCGGACGGAAAACTGAACAATGTCACATAAATGTCACGTCATACGTCAAATGTCACGTTCTGGTAGGCACTATACGGAAAAGAAGAAGAATTGACAGTTAATATTGAACGTTGACAGAAGAAGAATTGACAGTTGGCTTCTGTATCGCCAGTCACGTTCTGTTAGGCACTATACGGAAAAGAAGAAGAATTGACAGGTAATATTAAAAGTTGACAGAAGAAGATTTGACAGTTGGCTTCTGTGTCGTCACCGCTTTCATTTGACACCCCATACGTCAAAATCGAACCAATGACAATGAAGATGTCGAATGTCACGTTCTGTTAGGCACTATACGGAAAAGAAGAAGAATTGGCAGTTAATATTGAACGTTGACAGAAGAAGAAGAAGATTTGACAGTTGGCTTCTGTGTCGCCACCGCTTTCATTTGACACCCCATACGTCAAAATCGGACCAATAACAACGAAGATATGCTGTAATGTCGTTTTGGCACTGCCGCCATCTTTGTTTTTGTCTCAATTTATTCATTACCCCCTCCCCGTTCCGACGAGCCCTCTTACGTCAAAATCGGACCAATAGAAACGAAGATATGACGTAATGCCCTTTTGGCATACTCTGATGCGCACGCCACATACTGCGTTCAACCCCATTTTTCATCCTCTTTCCAACGATACGTCACACGTCATCTTACGTTAAGCCGTTTGGCATTTACGACCGGGGGTTGCTATTTAAGGGTTGCGATTTAGGGGTTGGTCCAGGAAGCAGGTTGTCTATCTACTCCCCTTAAACGATCAAATGAATTTAGTCTTATTAATGTTATTATGTTATAAAAATATCCCCGATGTGTGTATTACACATTTAAGACAATTTACTAGGTTTTGATTTAATCTTTCATTTAATCCGTTCGATTCAGGATGATTAATAGATATAAAAACGATTTATATTCCATTTTTCTCTCAGCAATCCGCGATCAGCTAATAATGTAGAAATATTTTCGTTTACAATTGATTTTATCAGATTTATAAAATCATTAGCATTTTTCCTTTTGTAATCGATATGCAAGCATATCCTTGTAAAACGATCGACTAAAATATGCATGTCTATCCTTTTGTTGATACATTAACAATTGAATAGACCGAGATGTTTTTGTAAAAACTTATGGCAACTGAATGAATAGGAAAAACCACTATAAAGAGAGGAACACTATTTTTGTATTGAAAAAAAACTCCTTATGTATTTTTGAGGGAAACTTGGTGGGAGTGGGAGGTGGAATTTTTATATGTAAAATTTATACAGGGTGTTTCATTGGGAAACGGAAATACTTGAATGGTGAATAGAGATCACTGAGGCGGTTCTAGATATACCACATTTATTGCCTTACCGATTTTTATAACCGAGTTACAGGGTGTTTTATCGATTTTGCCCATTTCTTTCTGGACCCATAACTTTATAACCACGCTGTATATTTCTTTGATATTTGGTACACATATCTCCCATTTACAACACAAACCATCCAACTACTAATCACAAAAAAATCCAGGTCCGGACTAAAAAAAATTATTTGTGACCTTGAAACAATACCCTGTATATTAAAATTTTTAAAATCCGTTTGCATATTTGAAAAGAGCAGTTCGCCAGACAATTTAATGACTTTAATTTTAAAATTATGTTGAAGTTTTTAAGAACTCTTAGTTTAAAAAGCAGGTATTATTTCCTTTCAATAATAAATTATTAAAGTTAATGCACAAATACGCATTTTAAAAATAATCGATACTTATTTGCCACATTAGAACGACCCATTTACTAATCACAGGAAAAATCCAGGTCCGGATTAACAAAAAAGCATAAAGTAATTTTAACCTAAAATTACTTTACTTGAAACAAGACTCTGTATATTGAAATTTTAAAAACCCTTTGCACATTTGAAAAGAGCACAAAAAATTGAGTTTATAGGTTCGCTTTAATTTTTTTCGCAGAAAATTTAATAAGTACGTTAATTTTGAAATTGAATCTATTTAAATTTTTTATATCTCTGAGATTAAGAAGCAGGTATTAGTAACTTTTAATAATAATTTAATGCCTAAATACTCATTTTAAACGTAATCATTAATCATTTACTACATTGGAACGACCCATTTAGTAATAACAAGAAAAATCCAGGTCCGGATTAACAAAAAAATATAATGTAATAGTCACCTTGAAAAAACACGCTGTATATTGAAATTTTCAAAATCCGTTTAAACATTTGAAAAGAGCACAAAAACTAAGTTTAATGGCTCCCTTTAATTTTTTGCGCAGTCAATTTAATGAAATTACTTTTGCAATTATATCGAAAATTTTGTTCTCAGAGTTCTTAAAAATTTCGGCATAATTTCAAAATTAAAATGTTCAAACGGACTTTAAAAATTTTAATATACAGAGTGTTGTTTCAAAGTTACTATGACTTTATATTTTTTTTTTGTTAATCCGGACCTGGATATTTGTTTTGATTAGGATTTGGGTCGTTACAATGTAGTAAATAAGTATATATTATTTTTAAAATAAAAAAAAATACCAGGTTTCTTGTAAAAGGTATATATTAAAATACCCTAAATAAGGGTCACAATACAAAACGTTTTCGGATTAAGGAATCCATCATCAGTGTTTAAAAGCCAAAATTTGCATGCCTGAGCCACCAAAATGTATCGGGTAAAAACCCTTTAAATGTAAATAATAAGAGTTGGCCATTGAAATCCAATATGTGAGGTTTTCTCCAAAAAAAGTTCCAACCACGTGGGGAGAGTCCTGTGTTGCCCTGGGTAACATCCAGGTTTATCTATACCATCCAATGAATTTTATATAAATATGTAAAACATCCTTATTATTTACATTTAAAGGGTTTTTACCCGATACATTTTGGTGGCTCAGGCATGCAAATTTTGGCTTTTAAACACTGATGATGGATTCCTTAATCCGAAAACGTTTTGTATTGTGACCCTTATTTAGGGTATTTTAATATATACCTTTTACAAGAAACTTGGTATTTTTGTGATTTATGGTATACAGCCAGCTACAGGAAGTTTATTTTCCTCCTGGATTTTTAAAATAAGTATTTAGTCATTAACTTTATTAATTTATTGTTAAACGTTACTAATACCTGCTTTTTAAAGAGTTCTAAAAAATTTCAATAGATTTAATTTCAAAATTAAAGCCATTAAATTTTCTGCGCAAAAAGTTAAAGCGAAGCTATAAACTCAGCTCTTTTCAAATGTGGAAACCAATTTGAAAAATTTCAATATACAGGGTGTTGTTTCAAGGTTACAATTACTTTATGTCTTTTTTGTTAATCCGGACTTGTATTTTTCTTGTGATTAGTAAATGGATCGTTCTAATGTAGTAAAAAGTATTGATTATTTTTAAAGTGAGTATTTGTTCATTAAATTTAATAATTTGTTATTAAAATTTAATAATACCTGCTTTTTAATCTAAGAGTTCTTAAAAACTTCAAGATGATTTCAAAATTAAAGTCATTAAATTGTCTGGCCGAAAAATTTAAGCGAACCATTAAACTTAGTTTTTTCTGATGTTTTCAAATATGCAAACGGATTTTAAAAATTTCAATATACAGGGTGTTGTTTTAGAGTTGCAATTAATTTATAATTTTTTTTTTAGTCCGGACCTGGAATTTTTTTGTGGTTAGTTGTTGGGTGGGTTGTGTAAATGAGACATATGTGTACAAAATATCAAAAAAATATACAGGGTGGTTCTAAAGTTATGGGTCCAGAAAAAAATGGGCAAAATCGATCAAACACACTGTAACTCGGTTATAAAAATCGGTGAGGCAATAAATGTGGTATATCTAGAACCGTCTCAGTGACCTCTATTCACCATTCAAGTATTTCCATTTCCCAATGAAACACCCTGTATAAATTCCATTATAGAGAAATCACCAGAGTATAAAAGACCAGCATTTCTATGTCTGATTGACTTGGAGAAAGCATTTGCCATAGTAAGACTCTCCATCTACTGTATAATAGAGAAGTTCCCCTAGATATTATAAAAACTATTGAAAACATCTACCACAAAAAAAAACAAAATGGAAGTCATAATACATTAAACCTATAGAACCTATAGAAATATGTAGCGGAGTGAGACAGAGAGACTCAGTGAGCCGTGTGCTCTTCATTTTAATCATGGATAAAATCATCAAAACCGTCAACAAAGGAAGAGGATACAGAATTGGAAACAAAGAAGTAAAAATACTCTGCAAAGTATCTGCAGACTACAAAAATATTCTTCAAAGATTACTCCACAGTTTTAACGTAAGAGCAAAATAATTCAATATGACAATTTTATCTCAGAAAACTAACCCAATAGTAATCAGTAAAGAACCGATCAGATGTAAAATAGAAATTGATGGCATCAGTATTGAACAAGTAATGGAAATAAAAATACCTTGGAATTACACTGTCCAGCTACAGAGATACCTGGACAATGAAGTCAGAATTAAAGCACAAAAAGCAAATAGACTGGCAGGATGCCTTAATAAAACTATATCTTTGATTGATAAATATACAAGTTATACTGTTATATTTATCAATCAACGACTATATGGCGAAACCGACATATTAACACTGAGATAAAGTCAAGAATTTATAAACCCAGTGAAAGACCAATAATGGCATATGCATCAGAAACAATACCCGATACAACCACAACACAAAGACTATTAGAGACGTCAGAAATGAGAGTAATGAGAAGAATTACAGGATATACGCTGAAAGATCGAAAGAGGAGTGAAGACATAAGAAGAAAATGTAACGTAAAGTGCATAAACAAAAAATGGACACTAAATAGAAAAAAAAATGGAATAACCACATAAGTAGAATGGGGGAGACGCGTGTGGTCAAAACAGCAAGAGATAAATCACCAAGCGGTAGAAGAAGTATCGGCCGACCGCGTAAAATATATGTATCAATCCGCCAATGAACGAGCAGAATTGATTTTAAAGAGGAAGAAAAAGAAGAAAACATTCATCAAAATTTAAGAAGTACACTGTAGATGAAAAATCAAAAGAACGTGGAGTTACGATGTAGCAATTATTTTACCACCTTATTATATCTGTAATAATAGGCCAGGTTAATAAGGCAAAAATATGCCCTGTTCGTGACACTTCAACAGCCAGAGTACTGAAGCGTTTTTTTCGAGAGGTAATACATATAAGAACAAATTATAACTATTTCCTGCGTAGAATCTGGTGGCCATTTTTATTTATAAACAATTTAGTGTCAAAAAACGGCCTGTTTTTCTTTTTTTGCAAATCAATGGAAAACAGTGCAACTTATGGTTTTTTTAGTACAAACATCTTTGATACCATGGAAGAAGCTTTAAAATGGCGTATTACAAAGTTTGATATACTCATTTAGTGTTAACATAATTGCGAAAAAAGGTCGAAATTGCAAAAAAAATTATTTTGCAATAACTATTGTAAAAATTACTGTATGTTTGAAATTTTTGTCAAATGAGGGTCCTTTGGTGCTTAATATGTGACAAAAATTTCAAAGCGATTCATTCAATTGTTTAAATTTTATTCAAATTGTTTATCCCAGAGAGCTTTTTTTGCAAAGAGCATAAGCTAAAGTTTCAAATTGGTTTAAAAAAAAGTGAATAAAACATGAATTTATTGGTAATAAATAATTATGCAAAAGTATCGTCAATTTTTCCTTATAAACTTTTTGAATAACTTTTTTCAAAAAAATCTATTTTTTACCGTGTTTTAGGTGCACAACTACCATGTAATGTTATGTGTCTAATAATTGATAAAAAATTGTAACAAATATATATACCTAATTTATTACATAAAAAAATAAAAAGTTTATAAGGAAAAATTGAGGATACTTTTGCATAATTATTTATTACTAATAAATGCATGTTTTATTCAATTTCTTTAAACCAATTTGAAAGTTTAGCTCATGCTCTATCATTTGACACATGTAGAATGGTTCTAAAATTTTTTTTGACTTTTGTTATTGCAAAAAAAGGCTCTCTGAGATAAACAATTTGAATAAATTTAAACAATTGAATGAATCGCTTTGAAATTTTTGTCACATATTAAGCACCAAAGAACCCTCATTTGACAAAAATTTCAAAGCCGTACACTAATTTTTACAATAGTTATTGATTAATTTCGACTTTTTTCGCAATTATAACAACAATAAATAAGTATATCAAACTTTGTAATACGCCATTTTAAAGCCTTTTCCATTCTCTCGAAGATGATTGTACTAAAAAAAACCATAAGTTTCCCTGTTTTCCATTGATTTGAAAAAAAAAGAAAAAAGGCCGTTTTTTGACACTAAATTGTTTATAAATAAAACCGCCAGATCCTACGCAGGAAATAGTTACAATTTGTTCTTATAGGTATTACCTGTCAAAAAAATGCCTTAGTTTTCTGGCTGTTGAAGTGTCATGGAAAAAACCGTATTACCCTGGACTATAAATACTGTGCTATCATGCACTTCCAAATCAAGTATAACGGACGATCATTAATGACTATCTTTATTCTTCTTTTTAATCTATAATATACATTGTAAAAAGTTGACTCTGAGAAAAGTCAAGAATTTTATTAATCTAGTTTGTAATTATAAAAAATTCATTTATTCAGGTCAGAACAAGTTTGCGTCCTGGTTAATCTCATACTAATAAATAATTTTTAAATCAGGACACTCGTTCGTTAAGATTTTTTGAGTATAAATTTCAAATTTGAAGATTTCGTATGTAGATTAATTCTTCATTCGACGATGGAGCAATTTGTTTTTCTTTATTATTTAGATTAATGAGGTAGGGTAATGTACTCATTGTTGAAACTAAAAATTTATTTTAATAAGGCATTTCAGAGGAGTAATAATGTAAAACAAAACACGTTATACAGTAGTTATTATACAAGTACATACCTTCTAAGTCATATTCGTACATAGGCGTCCATGCTGGAATTTTTATAACAATAAAAATGACATCAAGCATATTAATACCACTTTCATAATGTCTTATAAACCATAGATACGACCCATTCTTGATTATAGTTTAAGCCTTTATTGTTCAATATGCAAAAATATTTTAATGCTCGACATAATGCATAAATAAAAATATATTTAGCAGCTACCTATAATAAAGTCTCCAGACCAAAGAGTTTTAGCAATAGCTTTTAATAAATATGTATAATATTTTTTATCGCCAATCGTCACTAAAGTCATTCATTATTGTACTCATTTGCCCTCATTTGCGGGAGTAAAGTAACACTTTATTGTACTGAAAGAAGAATTTTACTTTACCTGCAGCGATTAATCAAATTAACCCAATATTGAATGTAAGTTGTCGATGGCAGTAATCGAATGGCGAGTATTTGAGTGAATTTAAAATTTATTTACTTTAATTATTAAAAATATTGTACACAATTTTAGATATTATTAATTAAATTTATGTCAAAAAGGAAAATTCTGTAGTATTTTGTAATTATATTCATATAAAATCAATTAAAACCGATTTAGTAATTATTCAATTATTCAACTATCGATTAAAAATCGAAAGCGGCCATCTTGCAAAAGTTATCTGTCATCACTGTCATGAAATTATTATGACGTCTAAAATTAAAGTTTTTACATTGTAAATTGTAAGTAAGTGTTAAAACCAATATCAAGTTGTTGACGATAAAATTTGGTATGCACCACGTCAGTAAAGACTCTTTATCGAACTCGTCTGTTATTCGCCTCGCTCGCTATGCTCCCTCTGCTCATAATATCAAACTCGTTCCATAAAGAGTCACTTTACTGACTTGGTACATAAATAACTATTGTTAAGCCCTTTTTGAAGTTATACTTCTTTACGGGCGTAATGACGGTGAAATTTTATATGGGAAAACCTAGCGACCGGGCGCATGCGCATTATAACTTTGTTCTGATTGGATGTTCAAATGACATGACAAAAATTATCCAATATGGCAGCTGTGGCACAGCTGTGGGACTGTGCATGGTTTGGTTATAATGTATGCTTGTTGCGTTTTAAAATTTGTAGGAAGAGAAACAACAAACAAAAAGTTAGTTAATGGTTATACTGCCTTTTTAAATAGTTTTCATATTATATTTTTGGACTTATTTACATAGAAGAGATGATTGTTGCATGCCAATGTGAAAGCTCATCAAACTGTGCCTAGTATGAGTGCCGCAGATCTCGCTTATTCAAAGCTAAAGAATCTTTCACTGGTAAGTGTTTTATAAATAGTTGATCAAATTTTGTTATGATATTTGAACATAGCCACTTTGCACGACGCAAGTGATTGCGAAATTTATTAGTCGTTATACGGGCTCCGATACCTACCTTGAACCTACCAAAATACATAAGTAGTATGTAATACTTTTTATTTTAATTCAAAATCAAAATAATTTGAAAATGAATAACCATTCTCAATTTCGTTGCAAAACGAAAATACAGCCGAACCATATTCCAGTCCAATCAGAGAGTGCTGCAAGCACCTCTACCGGTTTCGAAACTTATTAGTCTCTCATCAGGAGGCACATATGCTGCTCTCCCTGATCCAACCAAAACAAACCTCAGCGTGCAGTCCCGAATTGCAACGAACGAAATGGCATAGATGCCCTAGCGGCAACTGCTAGCAAAAGACTAAGTTTTCACTCTAATGGCATATAGCATATCCCACCAGAATGAAAACAATGGGAACCTTCTCTGGTTACACCTCCGAGGCTTCTACAATTTGCAAGCCATACGGATGCTGAGACTAAGGAAGATGAGGGAATTCTACAATTTACAATTCACGTCCCATCTGCTCAGCGCGGTAAAGTTCCAACGAGACTGGTTCCCTTCATACTCCACACAGAGTAAATGTAAATCAAAAATGAATAACCATTCTCAATTTCGTTGCAAAACGAAAATACAGCCGAACCATATTCCAGTCCAATCAGAGAGTGCTGCAAGCACCTCTACCGGTTTCGAAACTTATTAGTCTCTCATCAGGAGGCACATATGCTGCTCTCCCTGATCCAACCAAAACAAACCTCAGCGTGCAGTCCCGAATTGCAACGAACGAAATGGCATAGATGCCCTAGCGGCAACTGCTAGCAAAAGACTAAGTTTTCACTCTAATGGCATATAGCATATCCCACCAGAATGAAAACAATGGGAACCTTCTCTGGTTACACCTCCGAGGCTTCTACAATTTGCAAGCCATACGGATGCTGAGACTAAGGAAGATGAGGGAATTCTACAATTTACAATTCACGTCCCATCTGCTCAGCGCGGTAAAGTTCCAACGAGACTGGTTCCCTTCATACTCCACACAGAGTAAATGTAAATCAAAAATGAATAACCATTCTCAATTTCGTTGCAAAACGAAAATACAGCCGAACCATATTCCAGTCCAATCAGAGAGTGCTGCAAGCACCTCTACCGGTTTCGAAACTTATTAGTCTCTCATCAGGAGGCACATATGCTGCTCTCCCTGATCCAACCAAAACAAACCTCAGCGTGCAGTCCCGAATTGCAACGAACGAAATGGCATAGATGCCCTAGCGGCAACTGCTAGCAAAAGACTAAGTTTTCACTCTAATGGCATATAGCATATCCCACCAGAATGAAAACAATGGGAACCTTCTCTGGTTACACCTCCGAGGCTTCTACAATTTGCAAGCCATACGGATGCTGAGACTAAGGAAGATGAGGGAATTCTACAATTTACAATTCACGTCCCATCTGCTCAGCGCGGTAAAGTTCCAACGAGACTGGTTCCCTTCATACTCCACACAGAGTAAATGTAAATCAAAAATGAATAACCATTCTCAATTTCGTTGCAAAACGAAAATACAGCCGAACCATATTCCAGTCCAATCAGAGAGTGCTGCAAGCACCTCTACCGGTTTCGAAACTTATTAGTCTCTCATCAGGAGGCACATATGCTGCTCTCCCTGATCCAACCAAAACAAACCTCAGCGTGCAGTCCCGAATTGCAACGAACGAAATGGCATAGATGCCCTAGCGGCAACTGCTAGCAAAAGACTAAGTTTTCACTCTAATGGCATATAGCATATCCCACCAGAATGAAAACAATGGGAACCTTCTCTGGTTACACCTCCGAGGCTTCTACAATTTGCAAGCCATACGGATGCTGAGACTAAGGAAGATGAGGGAATTCTACAATTTACAATTCACGTCCCATCTGCTCAGCGCGGTAAAGTTCCAACGAGACTGGTTCCCTTCATACTCCACACAGAGTAAATGTAAATCAAAAATGAATAACCATTCTCAATTTCTGGTGGGATATGCTATATGCCATTAGAGTGAAAACTTAGTCTTTTGCTAGCAGTTGCCGCTAGGGCATCTATGCCATTTCGTTCGTTGCAATTCGGGACTGCACGCTGAGGTTTGTTTTGGTTGGATCAGGGAGAGCAGCATATGTGCCTCCTGATGAGAGACTAATAAGTTTCGAAACCGGTAGAGGTGCTTGCAGCACTCTCTGATTGGACTGGAATATGGTTCGGCTGTATTTTCGTTTTGCAACGAAATTGAGAATGGTTATTCATTTTTGATTTACATTTACTCTGTGTGGAGTATGAAGGGAACCAGTCTCGTTGGAACTTTACCGCGCTGAGCAGATGGGACGTGAATTGTAAATTGTAGAATTCCCTCATCTTCCTTAGTCTCAGCATCCGTATGGCTTGCAAATTGTAGAAGCCTCGGAGGTGTAACCAGAGAAGGTTCCCATTGTTTTCATTCTGGTGGGATATGCTATATGCCATTAGAGTGAAAACTTAGTCTTTTGCTAGCAGTTGCCGCTAGGGCATCTATGCCATTTCGTTCGTTGCAATTCGGGACTGCACGCTGAGGTTTGTTTTGGTTGGATCAGGGAGAGCAGCATATGTGCCTCCTGATGAGAGACTAATAAGTTTCGAAACCGGTAGAGGTGCTTGCAGCACTCTCTGATTGGACTGGAATATGGTTCGGCTGTATTTTCGTTTTGCAACGAAATTGAGAATGGTTATTCATTTTTGATTTACATTTACTCTGTGTGGAGTATGAAGGGAACCAGTCTCGTTGGAACTTTACCGCGCTGAGCAGATGGGACGTGAATTGTAAATTGTAGAATTCCCTCATCTTCCTTAGTCTCAGCATCCGTATGGCTTGCAAATTGTAGAAGCCTCGGAGGTGTAACCAGAGAAGGTTCCCATTGTTTTCATTCTGGTGGGATATGCTATATGCCATTAGAGTGAAAACTTAGTCTTTTGCTAGCAGTTGCCGCTAGGGCATCTATGCCATTTCGTTCGTTGCAATTCGGGACTGCACGCTGAGGTTTGTTTTGGTTGGATCAGGGAGAGCAGCATATGTGCCTCCTGATGAGAGACTAATAAGTTTCGAAACCGGTAGAGGTGCTTGCAGCACTCTCTGATTGGACTGGAATATGGTTCGGCTGTATTTTCGTTTTGCAACGAAATTGAGAATGGTTATTCATTTTTGATTTACATTTACTCTGTGTGGAGTATGAAGGGAACCAGTCTCGTTGGAACTTTACCGCGCTGAGCAGATGGGACGTGAATTGTAAATTGTAGAATTCCCTCATCTTCCTTAGTCTCAGCATCCGTATGGCTTGCAAATTGTAGAAGCCTCGGAGGTGTAACCAGAGAAGGTTCCCATTGTTTTCATTCTGGTGGGATATGCTATATGCCATTAGAGTGAAAACTTAGTCTTTTGCTAGCAGTTGCCGCTAGGGCATCTATGCCATTTCGTTCGTTGCAATTCGGGACTGCACGCTGAGGTTTGTTTTGGTTGGATCAGGGAGAGCAGCATATGTGCCTCCTGATGAGAGACTAATAAGTTTCGAAACCGGTAGAGGTGCTTGCAGCACTCTCTGATTGGACTGGAATATGGTTCGGCTGTATTTTCGTTTTGCAACGAAATTGAGAATGGTTATTCATTTTTGATTTACATTTACTCTGTGTGGAGTATGAAGGGAACCAGTCTCGTTGGAACTTTACCGCGCTGAGCAGATGGGACGTGAATTGTAAATTGTAGAATTCCCTCATCTTCCTTAGTCTCAGCATCCGTATGGCTTGCAAATTGTAGAAGCCTCGGAGGTGTAACCAGAGAAGGTTCCCATTGTTTTCATTCTGGTGGGATATGCTATATGCCATTAGAGTGAAAACTTAGTCTTTTGCTAGCAGTTGCCGCTAGGGCATCTATGCCATTTCGTTCGTTGCAATTCGGGACTGCACGCTGAGGTTTGTTTTGGTTGGATCAGGGAGAGCAGCATATGTGCCTCCTGATGAGAGACTAATAAGTTTCGAAACCGGTAGAGGTGCTTGCAGCACTCTCTGATTGGACTGGAATATGGTTCGGCTGTATTTTCGTTTTGCAACGAAATTGAGAATGGTTATTCATTTTTGATTTACATTTACTCTGTGTGGAGTATGAAGGGAACCAGTCTCGTTGGAACTTTACCGCGCTGAGCAGATGGGACGTGAATTGTAAATTGTAGAATTCCCTCATCTTCCTTAGTCTCAGCATCCGTATGGCTTGCAAATTGTAGAAGCCTCGGAGGTGTAACCAGAGAAGGTTCCCATTGTTTTCATTCTGGTGGGATATGCTATATGCCATTAGAGTGAAAACTTAGTCTTTTTCAAAATAATTTGATTTACATAAGTTAAAAATGTCAAAAGGTTAATCTGTTTAGTTAGACGATCTTCGCACATAATGACAAGCTGTCTCTGTGGCGAAATTTTAATGCGGGTGAATCCCAATACAACGCAAATACCAGCCGCGTGGTAAGTTGGTTCGAATCCCAATAGAAACTTTTACTTTTTTATTTTTTTTTTATACATTTTATGATTGTAAGTATATTTATTATATAATTTTATTTTCATCCGTATTTCAGAAAATACGTATTTAGTTAAAAAATTTTCCGACAATTAATGTTCAGAAATCATTTGTGGCATTTTTAATGTGTTTTTTGGCACTGTTTTAATAAAAATGTTTGAGAAGTAGTAAGTATAAATTAATTTAATATTTAAATAAAATATAAATAAAAAGTATATTAATTTCGTTTATAATCATATAATAGAAGTATCTTACGTGCGTACAAAGTACACACACATTCTTTTTTTAAATACTATAGCCTACAATACAGTTCTCTACATTCGTCCATATCTCGTCCAAGTCGTTTCCACATTGTCTCAGCGATATTTTTCTTCTTTATCGGCTTTTTTTTTCCGTTATGAGTTCACCGTTTTCATCCTGCACAGCACTCTATTCTCCCAGTCACTTTCTCTGAAGTCTCTATCTATCATAGCATTTCCTATGTAGGTTTTCCATATCATTTCAGATCTGCCTCATTTACTTCTTCCAGGCGGGTCACAGTCCAATATTCTTTTCGGTCACCTGTGCTCTGACATTCTTTGTATATGTCCGTACCACTGCAGGGCTGTGTTTTCCAACTATTTTGTATTTGAGCATTCTATTTCCGATCTGTTCCATATTTCCTCCGTTCATTGATTAACTCTTTTTGAATTTGTGTTTCTTATACAGTTTTTGCATTATATTCACCAATTTATCTCTAACGTGCATTCTTGTCATTTCTTCTCACAGTTGCTATCCTGTAATCTTGTCGCTTTGTAAGCCACGAGTTTTCTATTTGCTTATTCCATCTACCAAGTTCGATACGTCAATTGTGCCCAGCTCACTATTAGTACCATTTAGCTGCTTCTTCGACATTGTCCTTTACTTTTGTTCTATTTCTTCCTCTTTTACTTTTATCCAAGCATATTGCCGTTTTTATTCAACGTTATTTCTTTTTCTGTTGGAATATTGTCATTTTTTCTCTTTCTAGATTGACGTGATGTGTATGTCGACCTATACTAATAATTTTATATTCTGCCAATCTGTTGAGGTAACTATGCCATCTTAACTTTCGAAGTTACACCCATTTATGCATGTTGTCTATCCTACACGTATTTCTGACGTCGCTTTTTCTTGATCTGCATTTTTTCGCCTATCATGGGACCATAATAATGGTTTTCTATTCCTCAGGTATCCTAATTTTATAACTTTATTAGACATGCTTATTTACTATTGTAGTAGCTCTAATAACTTCATTCTACAAATATTTTATAATAATAAGTGAATTTACACAATAAACAAAAAACTTACTAGATCGAGATTGTAGTATTTATCGATGTTAAACAATAAGTAGCAAAAACGGTTAACAGCATCTTAGCCAAAATTATACAGGTAATATAAACTTGATGGGCCGAATTGTAACAGACATCACACAAACTTTATGTGTGGAGCTTGAAGAAAATGCGAAAGAAATGGGGTTAGCCATCAGCGTAGATAAAACTAAAGTGCTAATACAAGCAAGGAAACCGCGAAACTTGCAAAATGTGATAATAGACGACGCAAATAGTGAAGTTGTAAAACAACTCACATATTTGGGCCTACAGATAACTTTACTAAGGACGGCAGCGAGGAGGAGGAAATAAGAAAAAGAATAATGCGTACTTATCTCTGCCGCAAGTGTTTGGATCCAAAACATTCACGGGAAAATAAAGTTCCAAATATATCAGAAACATGGATCACGACAGAAAAAATAATAAAACTTAATACTTTTAAAAGAAACATATTGAGAAGGATATTGGGACCCATCTGCGACAATCCTATGTGAAGAATAAGGTTCAATCACGAGTTATATTACAAAGAACCCTCTCTAGCAAATTATGCAAAAATACAAATATTTGGCAGTGAAGCATGGGTCCTGAAAGAAACATCCAAAAACAAACTCGACACATTCGAAAGGAAAGTACTGAGGAGACTAGGACCTGTGAGGAAGAACGGAATCTTCAGAATTCGATACAACGAGCTATAGCGATACGTTTTAATTACTATTTTTGTTAAATTTTTAATAACTTTTCTCAAAACGAAATAACATTAGTCATTTAAAATTCACATTTAATATACAAACCATATGCTAACAAGCGCCGTTAAGTTTAAGAAACGAAATGTATCCCTAAGCAGATTGTATAAAATTAATGTTTTTTTTTAAGGAAACACTAATAGATTTCGGGGCCAGATTGCCACGCTCTTTATGTCAACTTCTTAAAATACAGAAAGGTTCTCATCTTTTAAAACGCAGATGTAGTAATTTATTGCCTTTCTAGCCATATTGCAAAACCTCAAGCATGGTGACATAATAGAGTGTGGTGGTCTCGCAGTATCGACACAGCATTCGCGTGGTTCAGACACACCCTCGCTAAAACAACAACAAAACCTTTACGTGATAATAAACAAAGCACGCTTGTTTACCCAAAAATAAATAAGTATATTATGGACAATTGTTTGCGTTTTAATTAATATTATTTTATATAATTGTTTTTGTCAACACACCAACGGAATAGAGCTTTATCAACTTTATAAGGAAACACCCCTGTCAAACTTCATTAGAATACAAAGATTGCAATGAGCCGGATATGTGTTAAGAATGGGAGAGGATAGGCTACCAAAAAGAGAAATGAATGCAGGGAAAGAGACCGGTTGGAAAGCCAAGAATGCGCTGGGAAGACACAGTAAACAGCGAAAAGAAAGGGTGCAGGCAAAAATAAAGGAGGCCAAAGCTTAATTTGGGCTGTAGTGCCGTAGAAGAAGAAGTAGGTCACCTTATAAGAATGGATTATAACATAACACCTAGTAGAACGCTTAGTGGAACTATGGTAGGACTTCGGTCGTTAGGAAGAACAAGGAAGGAGTAGAAACACGAAATATCGATGCTAAAGAGATATTGAAGGTGGATATCTGGAGAAGATTAGCCAAGAAAAGGGATGTTTGGAGGCGGATGCTGGAGGAGGTCAGGGCCCGAATTAAGCTGTAGCGCCATTAGAGATAGATAGAGAGTTTGTTTCCAGTAAATGGATTAATTACTAACTTGTAATTTATTATAAACATTTCAATTAATTACTAACCAATCTAAACACTCTTTTTTCAGTTACAAGTTCTCCATTTAGGTAAAGGTTCCTTTAAGGGGGTAGGCGCAAAATCTTGGTCCAATGCTATTTAAATGCATTCATTTTTTTCGAATCCTAAGAAGACTAATAAATATTTTTGACAAATTTAAACGCAGAATGAAAGATTACATTATTACCGAGGGCCGAAAGCCCCTTAGAATAAACAAAAGTTTTTTTTTAATAAAATTGATTAGTCCAAGAAATTAAATGAAATGATATTGTCCAAGAAATTAAATCACATTGGTATGGGAGGAGATTCTTACAGGCAAAAGACCACTCGGACGTCCCAGAATGCGACGGAGAGATAACATCCAAGCAAATCTCCGGAAAATGAACATTCCATTTGAAGGAAGACCGAACAAATTGGAAAAAAGTAGTACAGTCAGCCAGGACTCAGGACCCACCCAGGGTTGTAGCTCTACGTGATGATGATGAAGAATTTGCGCCTACCCCCTTAATATTGAATGGTATTTGGCATTGTCCATAACAGATTTTTGTTGATTGGTTTCATTTATTTTTGTTTATTTCAATTGGATTTTGTTATATCAGTTCTACTTATTGATAGCTTTCTTTTTTGTTTGCATCTTCTTGATTAGTTAGCAAGTTTTCAAAATATTAGTTTTATCTTAATATTGAAATATTTCATCATCATCAATGGTGCTACAGCCAGTGCCGGAATAACCATTAGGCAACAGTGTCAGTTGCCTAGGGTCCTAGGCCCCGAAGGGGCCTCGCATGGCTCAAAACGAAAAAATTATTTCTCTTCTTCAGCTGCCGTGTCCGTATTCAGACGGCCGTCATCATGTTTACAAGTTCCTGAAACCTCTCTCTATGAGCATCTTCATTAGAAGTGTGCGAAAAAATAATAATTAGAATTAAATAAAAACTATAAATAATATTTTGTTGAAAAATTTAAATATTGTGGAATACCATAAAAGTGATGGTGGACGTATAAAATTGCATTACATTGCATACTTTTGTTCATCTAGAAAGCCTATGTTCTTAGAATAATTTGCTAATGAAGGCCGTTTGGTAGAAGGAACAGTCCTGCCTGTCAGTCTGCACGGTTTCTTAGAAAAGAAGTCAGAGCAAGAGGAACAAATGAGTCCGCGTCCCCTCCCTAGACTTTCCTGAAGACACTAATCAGAAAGCTGAAACAGTTCATGAGGCTAAGTGTTTGTTGAAAGAAATGTCAAAAAAGAAACATTAGTAATGAATGAGTTTTGGACAACAATTCTAGAACTAATTTTTTGGAGTTCTTAGAATCTCAAAGCGGAGTCGTCTCTCAAGTCTCTTAGTGATTAGACGTGTTTGATTTAAAAGTCGATTCACTAATTGCCGCAAAAATTACAGTTTGTTTACCTTTTACTCATTTATTTGGTTAAACTATTTGGATTTCTACAATTAAGTCGATTTATTCCTTAATTTGTCCTGGGAAATTATACTTAAAGATGTGAGCGGCCGTGGAGTAACGGCATAAGCGCTGGCCTCATACGCCAGTAGACGTGGGTTCGAGCCCTGCCAAAGACAAACCATTTTCATTTCCAATAATGACACGAGCCGTCTCACCGTGCCTCGGAGAGCACGTAAAGCCGTCGGTCCCCCTGGGCTAGTGTACATCGGCACTAGTTACTTAAAACAGGGTTAAAGATGTAAATGGCGCCGGAACTATCCGAAAGGATCTCCCCGGCTAAAATGCCATACGATATTATTATTATTATTATACTTAAAGATCCGACTTCTGTCTGGGACGGATGTCGGGGAGTTCCTCTGGCGGCGGGAAGCCGCCACGTTCTTCAAATATAAGAATCGAGGATATCAGGGTTCTGGACGACATGGACCTAGACAAGTCAAATGTAAATATTAATCAAGATGGTTTTCGCGGATTTACAGAAGCCGATAAGAATAATATTGCAACAGGGGACAAAAATCAAGTTTTTCCAGCAGATAATGATAACAATAAAAACTCATTAACAACGGCAAATAATTTAGACCAGCCAAACCAGTCTTTCAAACGCGATATTTCCATTACTAATCGATTTACGTCAAGAGATACAGGTCCGTACATAATTTTTGTTGAACATGAATTTTTAAATGTGGGGAGATTGCATCCAATGAGACTTGGTGAAAAACTGTTAGCACTTTTGGAATACGAAAAATCGATCTTAGAAATTAGTAGCGTTGGCCGCAATAGACTTAAAATTGAAGTTAATTCAGGGTTAGTTGCAAACACATTAGTGGAAAATTCGGTATTTAAAGATAATAAATTGATAGCTTATATCCCCTCACATTTAACAGAAAAAAAAGGTATTGTAAGATCGGTTGATACGTATCTGACCGAAAATGATCTTGTTAAAGTTATAAAATCAGAGTGTTCTGTTCGTAAAGTTCAGAGAATGTTTCGAAAAGTAACAAAAGACGGAGTGATTGAAAAAATCCCCCGTCAAATGATAATTGTCACATTTGCAGGTAATAAAATTCCCCAATTCATTTATATAAATAAAGTCAGATGTCCCGTAGACATGTATGTTCATCCTGTTATGCAGTGTTACAACTGTCTTCGTTACGGTCACTCTGCATCTCAATGTAAGGGAAAAAAGGAATGCCGAAACTGCGGCAAAGAAAATGATAACGAATGCACTCAATGTGATAATTTCTGCATATTTTGTAACTCTAATTCACACAATTCGACAAATCGGGATTGTTCAGAATACAAAAAACAAAAACGAACTAAGGAAGCAATGGCACACCTTAATATTTCTTTCAAAGAGGCCGAAAAAGTTATTGACAATCCTGCCTACACTAATATTGTTCAAAAAAACAGATTTGCTCCGTTACTGTCATCAACTACTGAATTCCCTTCATTAGTTTCTATTCCAAATACCTATTCCAATATTGCTCAGAGCTCATCAAAACATTTGCCTCCCATTGCAAATATTTCAAATACTGCAGAAAACTTTCTACTAGAAAAAAAACGAAAAATACACCCATCGTCTTCTACTCTTATTACCTCTCCAAGCGAATTTAGCTTTTGTGCTAGCCCCATATTCCAGTTCGGGAACTATAATAAAAATGTATCTAAAAATAACGATGAATATCTTAAAAATGAATTCGCTACTACTTTGAAGGATTCAATCAATAATTTCTTTTCAGACATTCCTGCTCGAAACCCTACGATTAATAGTTCAGTTCCCTCTATACAAGATGTAGAAAATATAATTAACAGCGTGATTAAACATTTCTTTACCTGATATGGCCGGTTTAAAAATTGTTCAGTGGAACGCTAGATCAGCGTACTCTAATAAAAACTCTATTACGCAACTTTTTACAGAAGAACACTTTGATATAGCTCTTATTTCGGAAACTTGGTACAAACCTAAGTATGAAATGTCCTTACAGGGATTTAATATTATTAGAAAAGATAGACGTAATAAACGAGGTGGAGGTGTTAGCATAATTATTTCTAATAATATTAAATACAATAATATAGTATTCAACCAAACATTTAATAAAAATATTGAAGTTTGTGGCATTGATATAGATCGCAATGGCACCAAAATATCTGTGGTTAGTATTTATCGTCCAGGTAGCATTTCAGTCACAGTGGACGACTACGTTTCTCTTTTTCAACAAATTCCGCATAATTTTATTATTGGTGGCGACTTTAACGCCCACCATGGAGCCTGGGGCTCTATAAACAATTATCATAGCGGTAACATACTCATGGAAGCTTTAGAATACTTCGACAACTTTATCATTGCAAATGACGGATCACTTACCAGAGTCTCTGCCCCTGGCTCTCCTCCATCATGTGTTGATCTTACCCTCATTTCGTCCAACTTTAGCTCACAATTCTCTTGGTCTGTAAAAGCAGATACGTATGGCTCTGACCATTATGCTATCACATTTGTGTTACAACAACTCAGAATTGATAATATTAATATTACCCCCATTCATAAATGGTCTATGCGAGAAGCTGATTGGGCATTGTTTCAAACAAAAATTGATAACGATTTCTCCGAGATTCCGCTTTTCAACAATACTAACGAAATGATTAACTTTATCACCAATTCAATTACATCCTCGATGGATACAGCTCTTAAAAAACTTACCCCTTCTCTCCTAAAAAGGCTCCTCATCCCCCTTGGTGGAATGAGGAATGTCAACAGTTAGTTACCCAATGGAAGGAAGCCTACAAAACGTACAAGCGCAATATGATAACCTCAAATTATATCAATGTAAAAAAAATAGATGCGCTCTGCAAAAGAACCTTCAAATTGAAAGCCAAACAGGCTTGGGCAGACTATTGTACTCAACTCAATGGGAATTCAAATCCCTCGGAAATTTGGCGACGGATTAATAGATTTCAAAAGAAGAAAAATGATATCCAACCATGTGCAGAAGATGAGGCGGAAATACTTTTTCATAAATTAGCTCCAACTTTTGTTAGTCCTTACATTCACTACACACCCACCAGTAATCATGATCATTCTCTTCTAGCCCCAGTTACACTAAGAGAGTTAGAACTTAATATCAAATCGTCAAAACTTACTGCTCCAGGCTTAGATGGCATCAATTATATGATGATTAAAAAGCTCCCTGACCCGGCGAAACACTTTCTTTGCAAAATATATAATAATATACTTTCAGGAGATACGGATTACCCCTCATTAAAACAGTGTCTAATTATCCCTATTCCTAAGGTCAGTGACAACAAAGCTCTGCGACCCATTTCTCTAATGTCTTGTGTATTAAAAACTTTGGAAAGGATTATCAAACTCAGATTAGAATGGTGGTTAGAAAATAATAACATCCTCCCCCAATCCCAGTTTGGTTTTCGGCGAGGTAAAGGTACCCTTGATTGTGCAGCCAATCTTGCAATAGAAATTCAGTTGGCTTTTTCAGAAAACCATTATTCAGCTGCTTTATTTTTAGATATCTCTAGTGCTTATGAAAGCGTGTTGTTGGATTGTTTATATGAAAAGTTAACATACATCCATATACCTCCACAATTTGCATTTGTTCTTATTAATATGTTCCTCAGACGACAGATCTTTATAAAATGCAATACAAACACTCTAGGTCCTAGAGAGGTTAACTCTGGTCTGCCACAGGGGTCGGTGTTGAGCCCGCTTCTATTTAATATCTATACTCTCGATGTTTACAACCTTGGTATGAACGCAAGAATTTTACAATATGCTGACAATTTCTCTATATACACTACTCATAAAAACTATTCTCAATGTGTTAGTAATCTTAAGTATATAGTGCACTGCTGCTCTAAATACTTTCCTGAACAGGGATTTGAAATATCACCTCATAAATCTGCTATTGTATTTTTTACCAGACACCAATTACCAGAACTTAATAGCCTAACAATTCAAAATTACACTATACCTGTTTGCAAAACATACACATATCTGGGTATCACATTTGATTGCAAACTGACCTGGTCTGATCACATATCAAGATGCATTAAGAAAAGTGAAAAAAGTCTAAATATTCTAAGAGCAATTAACAGATATCATTGGGGCGCTGACCCTAACACTAACTTGATTTTCTACCGAGCGTATACTCGATCTATCCTAGATTATGGTTGTTTTTTGTATGGATCAGCCACTAATTCCAGACTTTTACAAATAGATAGGGTACAGTTCAAGGCCCTACGCATTGTTCTTGGTGCATTTAAATCCACTCCCACAGCTGCTTTCCTTGCAGAGTGTGGCGAACCCCCATGCAACTTAGACGACAGTTCCTAGCTGAAAAATTTGTCGCTAAACAAAAACGATTATACACAACGACCTTATTAAAAATTTAGGCATCTTAACTGCATATAGCTACACTAATAAATACTGGTACAACAGAAACTGTCCCCCTCTAGCTGATGCATTTGCAACAGTCTCAAACATCGAACTACGTGATGATTCTGGTTTGCCTTTCTTCACGGCTAAATTCCATATATGTCTTACACAACCAAATATTATTTTTCCAGAATATAATGATAACCCAGCAATTAATAACATATCTATGAAAATGGAATTAGAGAAGCTAGGTAATGTACATAAATTTTTTACAGACGGATCCAAATCCCCTACTGGAACAGGATGTGCAGTGTACAGGGAAAACACAAACGAAAGTTTGTTGTTTAAACTAAACAAAAACTTTACAATCTTTACAGCAGAGGCACTTGCTATATTTAAGGCTTTGGATTGGGCAAACAATTCACTGCTACCCTTGTCAAACTTGGCTATAATATCGGATTCGGAATCTGTTTTATCATCTCTGGTGGACCCCGTTACCTCCCTATACAATAATTCAATAATCGTGGAAATTTTGACAACCTTAAGAGCCTTAGATTATGAACAGATAAATACATTCTTCATATGGGTCAAAGGGCATTCCTCCATAACGGGAAACGAAACAGCTGACAAACTGGCAAAAAGAGCTAAAACTGATGGCAAACAAGCCCCCGAATTAACGCTACAAGACGCATTATCTATATGTAAGCAAAACTTAAGAACTAAATGGGCAGACAAATGGACAATAATTAGATCTAACAATGCATTTCACTACTGCACGCTCTTTCCAACACTTCCTTCTACAAAGCTTGCTAAAAGAAGCCATCCCAATAGAAAAATTAACACCAAATACATTAGGTGCCTCTTCGGACACGGAGCAGTCAACTCCAAGCTTTATAAGGCCGCATGAAATTGGCCGCATCTCCCCTCTGTGACTGCAGTGACAGGTTTGACGACTTTAATCACTGGATTTTTCAATGCAGTCATAATTCTAATGCCACCTCTTACCTTATTATGGAACTAACTAAACTAAGAATCCCGTTTCCTCAAAATTACCTTTCTATTATGTTGGAGTGCATCCATAATCCCGAAGTTAGAGCTATTTTTTATAACTTCTTGGGCCGTACGAGGAGACGCTTATAATTTCCTCAACTTTTAGGTCTGTATCAACCAATCCAAATTGTATTCAGTTAGGTATTAAATATATATGTATAGATTTGTAAAAACTGTATTTTGTACCAAATAATTGTATTCAGTTCCTGTATTTATATGTATAGATTTTTTGTAAAAATTCTATTTGTACCAAATTGTGTTCAGTTATATGTATAGACTTTCAAATGTTATAAATTTTCTCGTGGCAAAACGGGTTCTTCCCAATGCCAACAAACCAATAAAAAAAAATCTCAAAGAGGTAATTTGCTTACTAGGAGCAAAAGGACTGCGATCTACAATATTCTGAATATTTCGACGAGAGTAAACGAAAGCTAACAAGAAAACTACATTTTGATGACGCTAATTTCAATGAAGGTTTTCTACAAGGTGGAGAAAAGTTAAAGATTGAAACGTATCTACCAAGTTTGGATAAGCTAATTACTGAGCTAAGTCGTCGGTTGACAGCGTACGAGTAAGTGAATTCAGTATTTGGTGTTTTGTGTGTTTTTACAAAACTGAGTGATACTCAAATAAAGGAGTGTGCTTCAAAGATACATGAAAACTATCCTGATGATATTGAACCTGAAGTTGAAGATGAACTAGTGCAGTTCAAATATTTTATAGTCCAGATTCAAGACTTGCAGGGAAAACAATGTATTCCTACTTCGCTGTCATTTTGGTTTATTGATGAGAACAAACTCGAGTCGACGTTTCCAAATGTGTCAGTAGCTTTTAAGATTTATCTTAAGCCGATGATTACAAATGCAACAGGTCATTTCAAAAATGAAAATTTTTAAATACAATGACACTGTTCGACAATGACACAAAATATACTAACATTTCTCTCAATTATGACTATTGAGAACGATGTCCCCGAAAATTTGGAATTTGAAGATGTTTTAAGTATGTAGTTTTGTTTCAATGAAACCCTTGAAACTGAAAAGTTGCTTTTTAATTATGAGGCATCGAAAACTCAAATTTAATTTACTGCAATTTTTAGCTACAGCCTAACCCCAGACGAGCGACAATTACAGCGCTGTAAGAGCAGTAAAATTAAGCTCGAAAAATAGATCCTACAGTGAGTATATTTACAACGCTGTCTGGCCATCCACTATACTCAGTGTAGGACCCGTTTTTCAAGCTTCATTTTACTGCTCTTAAAGCGCTGTAATTGTCGCTCGTCTGGCCGTAGACTAAAGCCTAACATTTTAGGTCTAGGCCGAGGCCATTTAAACCCTAAGTTTAGGTCTACAAAATGCCCACTAATATATCCAAGGAAAACCGCTCGGAGATGGAGGGGTTATCAGAGGTTTTAGAAGGAGAAGGCGGAGGTTTCTTAAAGGGCCTCATTGCTTGGGTTGCCTAGGGGCCTCAAGATTCTCAATCCGGGACTGGCTACAGCTTTATAAAAGAGCATCAACCTTCCCAAGTGTGTTACGCCAGTCAGTTCTATCCATTGCCAAGTGTTGCCAGTTTTCTGTGCGTATTTTTCTACCATCTTCATCTATACCATCCTTTCTACCTCTTTTTTTGGCCTACTCCTATTTGTACTTCCCACAGGTTGTGACATAAGGATTCTTCTAGGAGGATTGTTTTGCTGTGACCTTGCTAGATGTCCTGCCCAGCTTAGTCTTCCTATTTTTATAAGAGATACTACGTCTTTACCACCAAATATATGTTTATATAATATGTTGACTGCATAACTTCTGCTAACGTAAACATTTGATTTTCCTATTTGATTACTTAATTAATGGATATTTTAAAGAATTTTTTCATCTATTCTCGAATAACTTTTAACTTCAACATCAAATATTAAAATAATCTTTAAACGTTGTGACTGAAATAATAATACAACTAGGTTACATTGACAGTTCTTAACGTCATTCTGGGTTGCCCTTGAATTCAGTTGTCAGTTGGCCATTAAAATCCAATATGTGAGGTTTTCTCCAAAAAAAATTCCAACCACGTGGAAAGAGTCCTGTGTTGCCCTGGGTAACATCCAGGCATATCTAGAACATCATTTAAATTTTATATAAATATGTAACATAACATAATCGTTTACATTTAAAGGGTTTTTACCCAACACATTTTGGTGGCTCAGTCATGCTATTTTTTGTAAGTATGGCCTTTTGTTTTTAAAACCTCTGTTAATTTTTAACTTTTCTCAATTAATTAGGTTATACTTAATTTTAGGGCTTTTAGAACACTGATGATGGATTTCTTAATCCGAAAACGTTTTGTCTTATTGTGACCCTTATTTAGGGTATTTTAAAATATACCTTTTACAACAAATCTAGTATTTTTTTTTAATATAAATGTTTATCTGTGGTATATCTCGTAATTACACAGAAGAGATTAAAGCAAGAATAGGACAGGCAAGAAATGCTTTCAACAAACTGAAAAAAGTACTCTGTAGCAGGGACATTACAATTTCTTTAAAGATAAGACTTCTGAGATGCTACGTGTTCTCCGTATTATTCTATGGGTTGGAGGCTTGGACATTAAAGAAGGATGTTTCGGACAGATTAGAAGCCTTCGAGTTATGGGCCTACAGAAGAATATTAAGAATAAGTTGGGTGGATAGAGTCACGAATATCGAGGTGTTGAGAAGAATGGGAAAAGATAAAGAGGTTTTAAATACAATTAAAGTCAGAAAACTGCAATATTTGGGACAGGTTATGAGGGGCGACCGTTATAACTTGTTACAATTAATCATACAGGGTAGAAGGAGTCGCGGAAGAAGACGCATCTCCTGGTTAAACAATTTGAGAGCTTGGTTTAATTGCCGTTCTGCTGATCTCTTTAGAGCAGCGGTATCGAAAGTGCGAATTGCCGTGATGGTTGCCAACCTTCTTAGAGGAGATGTGAAGAAGAAGAAAATCTCGTAATTGTACCTGCCCCTCCAAACACCATTTTCACAGATGCCCCCGAATATTCCTCTCAGGATCCTTCGTTCAATAATCCGCCTCGGGGATGGTTCATGTCTCCCATCCATTGTATTGAAATATTTATAAATATATTTTTCATAAGATTTTAGAATGACAGTTTTTCACTCTGACTCCGCCACTGGTTCAGACATGGTTAGCCTTCACAGGCAGACTAACAATGAGATGCCGTTAGAGCAACTGTTAATAATAATCCTATTTCCATTAATGTGTCCAAAATAAAAAGAAGCCTGTTGTTTTTTTGTTTTAAATGAATGATCCAAACTACATTATCCATCCATCGAAAATGAATTTTGACAATTTGCCAGATTTCAAACATTTGATGTATTAATACACAATATCGATCGTACGGATTTCTTAGATTTTTATATTTTTAATTGTTTATTCAAATGCTGTTACATCCTGTTGTTTTTGTGGTGTCTTGCATACCAGTTTTATATTTAACTTTTATAGACTCGATTAATAAAAAGAACTTTCTTTAATGAAATTCTTGTTTAAGATTTTAAAATATTAATATTTTTTTATCGGACAGTTGAGAAGTTTTCTGTTTCTTTGAAGTTTTTCTTCTTTTTTACGGCTACATTCTTGTTATTACATATGTGTTTCGTAAATAGTTTGGCGGTTTTGCTTTTACTTGTGCTATAAATATGAGACTACCGTATGAGTGGTACCTAAACCAGTACTTACTGACGAGGAGTCAGACTGACTACGTCCAGGTACTAAATTCCTACCTTCACTACATACAGTATTTTCCGGTTAGGTGCATTCGCCTTTGGTATATCGAAAATTTTACCTGAAATGTTCCCATTTCGGTTGATCAAAAAATATTTTCTTTTCTTGAATACGATTTCGCGCTTTATATGTCTAGATACAATATTTGTTCCTTATTATGATGGTGCTTAGGTGCCCTTCTTAGTAATATTAAGGCCCTAGGTTTTGAATATTGAAATATTGAGATCTTTAAGGAAAAAAAACCAACGAAAAGTCAAAATACAATTACACATCATAAGAACAGTGAGAAGTACTAGACAAAAGAACTACTCACAAAAATTCGCTCAGATGTCATGGACAGGAACAGAACATGAACATCGAAATAAAAATGAAGAAATCAGTGGGTTAGCATTAAGCGAAGTAAATAATGCCATAAGTACTTTAAAAAACAAAAAATTAGGGAGGCCAGGATGAATCATTAATATAAAGAAACTACACAGAATCGTTCACGAAATATTCAGTAAGGTCTATTAAGGTACGTATACAAGGGCGAACCCCGCTCGGTGTAGCAGCTCCACATAGTGGATACGTCGGTGATCGCCGCTCGGCACTCACCCTCTTCGATTCAACCGGTTTGCGGTTTATATGTAGGGGGGCGCATGCCGTATCCATTTGAGCAGTTACACCAAGTGGGGTTTACCCTTGTATGGATACGTACCTTTAGACGGTCGGATTTTCGGTGGTTCAACCAGGATTATATCCTTATGCCTTTGAGAGTACTGAAAGATGAAATCATATATAGTTTAGCTCTCCAGGCCTAGAAAGCCCATGGCTTAGTTTACTATTCCTTTCCAATCTCTCCTATTTGCTGCTTTATTTTTCCAATTTGTGATTTCCAGTTCTTCTATGTCGTTTTCAACATCTTTCTTCCATCTGGTTTTCGGTCTACCTTTCTTCTTCTTTCCTCCTATTCCTCCCGTTAGTATTTTTTTGGGAGTCTCGTGTTTGGCATCCTTTGGATATGTCCCAACCATCTCAGTCTTTGTGATTTTATAATCCCTACTATGTTTGGTTCACCATATATCTTCTCCAGTTCTACATTTGGTCTTCTTATCCACATTCCATTCCATATCTTTCCGCCAAATATTTTACTTAGGACTTTTCTTTCTCATACTTTAAGCATGACTTGCTCGGATTTGTTCATCGTCCATGTTTCACTGGCATACAATACTATAGGTCTTATCACTGTCTTGTATATTCTTATCTTAGCCTCTCTAGATATGTTCTTATTTCTTAATAAGTTGTTTAAAGCAAAGATACAACGATTACCAGCCATAATTCTCGCTTGGATTTCTTCTTTTATATTTGGTCTACTAGTGAATGTCGCTCCTAGATATTGGAGTCTCTCTACTTCTTCGAATTTACATATTTTTGCCTCTGTGTTCATTGTCAGATATTGTCCTTATGTGTATTCTCGTTCTGTCCATTCCATATATTTAGTCTTTTCTTCGTTTATGTATATCCCTTTCTTTGTTCCTATATGTTTCACATAGTGCTTTGTATATTTCTTTCCCTTTAACTCTGTCAAAATCTTGTTTAAAGTCGATGAATAGGGCCATTGTAGATTTCCCGTATTCATAGCTTTCCTCTTGTATCTCACGCAGCAGGAAAATTTGATCCACCGTGCTGCGTCCTCTTCTAAATCCACATTGATATTCTCCTATGTCATTATCTATCTTTTGTGTTATCTTGTCTTTTATATGTACTGCAAGTATTTTATATACAACGTTTAGTAGGGCTATTCCCCTGTAATTATGGCATAAACTTTTGTCGCCTTTTTTGTGAATTGGACACAGTGTGGCTTCAGTCCATTCTTTTGGTATGTGTTCTTGTTCCCAAATTTCTTTTAGCCGCTTTTCCAAATGCTTAATTAGTACTGGTCCTCCATATTTAAACAATTCAGCTGTTACTTCATCCTTACCTGGGCTCTTGTTTTTCTTTAATTTCTCTATTATTTCTTTTATTTCTTTTCATTAGGCGGTCTTTCCTGTATTCCTTCTTGATCAATATTTTCATTCGGTTCTTCTTCTTCTTCTGCATATTATGTTGTGGGAATTTCATTTAGAAGCTCTTCGAAGTATTCTCTCCATCTGTTCAGTATTTCTTTTTATTCTTTTTTACGTGCCATCTCCGCGACGAAGGTTGGCAATCATCATTGCTATTCTCACTTTCGACACTACAGCCCGAAAGAGTTCAGTTGAGCTGCATCCAAACCATTCTCTGAGATTTCTCAGCCAGGACATTTTTCTCCTACCTATGCTGCTCCTTCCTTGAATCTTTTCCTGGATAATTAATTTTAGGAGTTCATATCTGTCACCACGTGTTATATGACCCAAGTATTGAAGTTTTCTTATTTTGATGGAATCGAGTATCTCCCTGTTGTTCTGTATTCTCCTTAGTACTTCCTCATTGGTTATTCTGTCTGTCTAGGAGATTCTCAGCATTCTTCGATACGTCCACATCTCAAATGCTTCCAATCTGTTGAGGCATTGTTTATTGAGAGTCCATGTCTCCACACCATACAGAAGAACAGAAAATACATAACATTTTAGTACTCGCTTTCTAAGATTTAGGCTGAGGTCTCTACTACACAATATTTGTTTCATATTAGTGAATGCACTTCTAGCCTTTTCTATCCTAATTCGGATTTCTTTGGTATAATCGTTTGTTTCACTAATGTTCTTCCATAAATAGTTACAACTCTGAACTCGTTATATCGTCTTATTATTTACCTGTAGATTGATGTTTCTAATATTTTTCTTTGATATAACCATGAATTTCGTTTTCTTTATGTTTAGTGGCAGACCAAATTCTTCACTTGTTGCAACAACCTTATTTAAAATTCTTTATAGATCTGTAATAGTTTCTGCTATTAGTATTGTGTCATCGGCGTATCTAATTTCACATATGGGTAGGCCATTTATTTTTATGCCTGCTACTTCATCTTCTAATGCTTTTTTGAATATTTCTTCTGAGTATGCATTAAACAGTGATGGCGACAAGACACAGCTCTGTCTAACGCCTCTTTTGATTTTTATTTTATTGGTGTTTAAATTATTTATTCTTATGACAGCTTCTTGTTCATAATACAGATTATTTATTATTCTTATATCCCGTGTGTCGATGTTCTTTGTTCTTTGTTCTCAGTAGTTTTATTAACGGATTATGTTTCACCGTATCGAATGCCTTGTTATAATCTAGGAAGCAGCCATAGATGTCCTGGTTTATATCTAAACATCTCTGTATTAGCACATTTACTGCAAATTATGCTTCTCTGGTTCCTTGAGCATTTCTAAAAGTATTTCTTCGTCGCTTACTAATTTCCTTCCATTTTTGCTTTTGTAGTGTACAGGTTTTCTTTGGAACCCCTTTTTCTCATTTTTTACTTCTTAATATAAGTTTCTGATTTCTCAATTTTTATAGTTTTCTTCTATGCATTTCAATTTATCTTCGTTGTACTTTCTTTTCTTTGCTCTTATGATTCTTTTAATTCGTTTTCTTTGTTCGTCGTATTTTATCTCCATCTCTGGTGATATTGCATCTGCTTTGGTCATACATACTTTTATTTGCGTCCATTTTTGTTCGATGTTTCCATTTTCTGCAATATTTTCCAGTTCTCTAGTGACTAGTCTTTCATATTTACTTTGTTCTTCTTCTGACAGTAGTCTAGTAGGTTTAGTTACTTTGTACCTTTTTTCTGTTGGTCTCTAAGAACTGGTATAACCTGTTTCAGTTGTATTCCGATTATAAAGTGATCTGTGTCTGCCTCTGGTCCTCTATATGTTCTTATGTTCTTTATACATACATTTTTCCATGCCTTTTTCGACAAGCACATGATCTATTTGGTTTATGTTTTTCCCATCTGGTGATCTCCATGTTCCTTGGTATATTCTTTTGTGTTGAAAGTACGTGCCCATAACGATCATGTTTCTTTCTTTTGCAAAATCTATTAAGAAGTGACCATTTTCATTCGTTGTTTCATGCAGACTATATTTTCCTATGGTGGGTGTGTATATGTCTTCTTTTCCTATTTTGGGATTAGCATCACCTAGTACTATTTTTATATCGCATTTGGGAATATTTTCGAATACTGTATCTATTTGACTGTAGAAGTCTTCCTTTATCTCTATGTTTTTCTCTTCAGTCGGTGCATGTATGTTTATAAATATTATTTTCTGGTATTTTCCTCTTATTCTTAGTATGCATATTCTCTCTGAAATTGGTTTAAAGTCAACGATTAGATCTTTCAGCTTTTTGTTTACTACAAATCCTGTGCCTAACATTATATTTTCGCCTCCGCTATTGAAAAATAAATAGTCAGTTATTTCCATTGAGTTTTGCCCTAGTTGTTTCTTTTCTTGTAGTGCTACTATTTCGAATTTATATTTTTTGCTTTCATCTACTAGGTGTTTCAGTTTTCCTTCTTCGTATGTTCCTATTACATTCCACGTTCCTACTAATATATGTTCGTTTATGGGCTTCTTTCCATTAATAATCTGTACATTTTGTCTATTTCGTGTACCTTTACTTTGCCATGTCGTCTTCGTTATTTCAGTCTTCTTTAGTTGTATTGCTAGTTTTTTGGTTGTATATTTTTCTCTTTTGTGAGTTGTTGTTGGCTGTTATTCCATGTCCATATTTCACCATTAATGATTAGCTTCTGGTATCCTATTTTTACATTTTCTCCATTATGCCTCTCTACCATAGCCTTGCTTCTAATTTCTTTCTGGATAATTCTTTCTTCTTTTGACATATCATCATTAATATAGATTCTTTCGTCCTTTTTGGTTTTTAATTTACTTTTATTTTTCATTACTTCTATTTTGTTTTTCACGCTGTTAAGTTCCACTATGACAGTATTTTCTCCTATTTTCCTTGCTCCATTTACATCTACTGAAACTTGTAGCTCTTTTTCCATAAAGATGAAATCAATGAGAGTAAAATATCTGAAAATTGTGAGGTTTCCTAGGAAATTTTACTTCTTCTTCAAGTGCCATCTCCGCGACGGATGTCGGCAATCATCATAGCTATTCGGACTTAAAAGACGGCTGCTCTGAAAAGTTAATTTGATGTATATCGGTACCATTCTCTCAGGTTTCAGGTTTTCAGGTCTCCCTATGCTTCTTTTTCCTTGGATTTTTCCCTGCATTTGATTCCAAGATTTTAAAGTGGCGGCCAAGCGATATTAAAAGAATAGCGACAAACTAGATTGCAGCTGCCCAGGACAGAGAAGGGTGGAGACATCTTGAGGAGGCCTATGTCCGACAGTGGACAAATTTGGCTGTGTGATGATGATGATGAATGAGTTGGAGAAAGTTATATCTCTCTCTACGTATAATATGTCCGAGATATTCCAATTTTCTGGTTTTGATTGTATTTAAACTTCCATTTCTTTATTCATCCTTCTCTTCTTTGTTTGTGACGTGTTCTATCCATGATTTTTTCAGAATTCTTCTATACACCCACAACTTGAATGATTCCAGTTTTTTATTGATGCCGCATTTAAGGTCCAAGCTTCCATTTCATAAAACAAACTCTAGCTCTAGCCTCTAACATCAAATCTCTGGTGCAGACCAGTCTTCTCATTTGGCAAAATTTGCTCTAACCTTTTCTATTCTATTTTTAATTTCCTGCAAGTAATCATTTGTGGAGTTGATCATTGTTCCAAGATATGCATATTGGTCTACCCGTTCGACATTGGTGCCATTTATGAGGAGATTCTCGTTATTTTTTTAGTTTTAGATATTCTCATAAATTGTGTCTTCTTGATGTTCATTTTTTTTTTATTTATTTAGACAAAGTCGCATCCACCCGAAGGTTATTAGCGACATTTCTGTAACATTTGTAACAATATTAAATCGAAAATTGGTAAAAATGAATTACAATTTGTAGACAATTAAACCTTTGGAACAATAATTGGATTCCACGCACTAACACTTTATTTTTGAAATGTACTTTTAGATCGCTAGCAACACTCTCTTTCTGATGCATCATTAGTGATAGCGTTACGCGCACTAGTATCTGCTTGTTCATATTTCCTTCCAGAACCGGCGCTAGGGTATGAGGCGCCCGCCTGCAAAACTAGCATAGGCGCCCTTTGGTTTCTTTTAAAGTAGTATTTTGTATAACACTAGCAGAAAAAAAGCTCATTTTGGCGCCCCCAAACAGGGGCGCCCGCCTGCAGTGCATCCCTTGCAGTCCCGTTATCGCCGGCCCTGTTTCCTTCTATGCCTATGTGGGATGGTATCCACAGGAGGTGGATTCTTCTGAAACTTTCTTGAGCTTCCATTAGTTCGGCCTTGGTTCTTTTCTCATTGGGGTGTTTATGGTATATATTTTGCATAGCTTTGACTGTGCTAAGAGAGTCGGAAAGGACTGGACAACAAGAGAGGTTTTTATTATATATATGTTTGATGGCTTCTTGATGTTCATTGTTAGACCGTATTCTTGAATATACACCGCTATTCTGTTCACCAGTCTCTGAAGATCTTCAATATTTTCGACTAAGTGTCGTCAGTGTCATACTCACATCCAATGTTGTTAATGGGCACTTCATTTACCTTTATTCCAGCTGTTTCACCCTCAAGAGCTTTTTAGGATCTCTTCCGAGTAGGCATTAAAAAGAATTGGCGATAATACGCATTCCTGTCTCACCCCACGCCTAATTTCGATTTCCTCTGACAGTTGTTCGCACGTACTTTTGCTCGCTGCTTGTAGTATATATTCGATCTGATCCTGATTCTTCTTTGATTTCAGGGCATTCCTTAAATGATCATGTCGTACTTTATCGACACAAATTTTACTAGGAAAGTTGAATTTTCTTTTGTAACCAAAATCGCATATACTGCGACGATTTTCTCGCATATTCCATTTTACAAATCTATAAAGTAGTATTGTTTTTAAAAATTCTGGCAAAAGGGCTACGGGTGCCCTAGGCTGTTAATAATTATGACCTAAGCATGTAGTGTCAATAGGACAATGTCAGTGATTTTCTCCTTCATGCCACTTGAAAATTTGATAGTTTTCACGATAAGGAGCCTGCAAAAAAAAGGCATAACGGCACGTAGAGATGTTGAAAAAGTATGTATTCGTTACAAAGTACTCGTTACTTACTAATACCGAAAGTAACGATTACTACACAGAGAGGCAAATCGTTACTTTGATTATTTTGATTACTCTGATTACTTCGTTACTTAGTACTAATCGTATCAGAGCGAGTAACGACTATTGTATCTACAACCAGTACATTTGATCACTTTCTACCAATCGTATCCCAGCGAGTAACGGACAGGACCGGTATTTTACGAGTGTTATCGAAGATCGTTATCGGTATGAAGCGTTTTAAGGGGACTGGGAACTGAGAACGAGAAATACGATTCTCAATATGATTATAGGTACTCAAATACAAAAGTAACAAAAGTAATCATAGCAATCAAATCATTTTTATCCCTTAAACAGATCGGTGAAGGTCGTTGTTACATGGGAATACCTATACAAAATACCTACCTACTGAGAAATAAGATTCTCGATATGATTACCGGTACTCAAATACAAAAGTAACAAAAGTAATAATAGTAATCAAAGTAACGAATATTTAAATGATTACTTTATACAAAAGTAACGATTTGTAATCAAATAGTAATCAAATCATTTTTTCCCTTAAACAGATGGGTGAAGGTCGTTATTATATCGGAATACCTATAAAAAATACCTATCTACTGAGAAATATAATTCTTGATATGATTACAGGTTCTCAAATACAAAAGTAACAAAGTAATCATAGTAATCAAAGTAACGAATACTGTAAATGATTACTTTATACAAAGGTAACGATTTGTAATGAATACTCGAAAGTAACTATAATCAACAACACTAAACGACAGGTCGTGAAAACGAAGAATTTTATCTTGACATATACAAGGCAAAACATTACGTGACACGTGACAGAATAAGAAGTGAAGACATCAGACAAAACTGTGGAATACAGGACATACGAAGGTGGATCAGACAGAGACGAAGATATTGGAACAAGCATATAAAGAGAATGGAGGACAGCAGACTCGTTAAAAGCGCAAAAACGAATAAACCAGTAAGTAAAAGACCACAGGGTACACCACCAAAACCAAAACGATGGCGAGAACGCTGGATCTCAGTGTCCTGGGAAGACTTGATGGCAATGAACAGGGAGTAGCCCAATAGCATGATCGATCATGCTAGACAGAAGAAGAAGAAGAAGTATTGGGATTTACTTAATACTCAACTATATATTATTTTTGTCAAGTGTTAGAATAAACATGTGCGAGTCTTTCTTCATGGGAGGGCCACTTCTTAGAACCATTAGGCCGATACCCTCTTACGTAAGATTGCATAAAAGTATCATGTTACAAGGCATGTGAATGCGAGAACTGTATTTTAGTTCTGTGTTTAATTTTTAGTCTGTTAGAATATTTTGTAAAGGAAACATCTTAATTTCTTTGTTTGTATATTATTGTAATAATACGGTTCGGTTAAAATAAATAGTTTTTACTTTTATTTGTACCTTTTATTATCTTATATTTCTAATAAAAAGAAACAGAAGAAGAAGAAGAAGAAAAAGAAGAAGAAGAAGAAGAAGAAGAAGTGATACTGCAAGCATAAAGCCAAAAAATAGGATACTCGATTAATTTTTGTTTAGATTTTCTATTGAACACCGTGTTTAAGACACACGAACAAGTGTTTGGTTTTAATATGAATAATGGATTCAATAAAATTGAATCGATCATTTTAAAAACGATATATCCACATTTGATCAAAAATAACTTTATCTACTCTATCTCATATTATGCATAAGTTTTTAGTTTGTGAAAACTGTCATTATAGATAACAGTGCGTGAAGGATTTAAAGGGTGCGTGAAGTAACAATGTATTTTAAATGGGGTTTACTTTTTCGCACTGTTTTTTGGCACACTTTCATAACGAGCGATCCACAATTATTGGGATCAAAGCTAGCCGCGCAAAAAATTACGTATGTCTTGTTTTAAGCTGAATTTATATCATTGGTTTATCAATTAATTTTGATTAACATTATAAAACAAAAAAAAAGCAGTCAAAACCTTTTAAACAGAACTTTAATCAAAAATAAAAAGAATTAACAAAATTATAAGTAAGAATAATAAATAAAATCAAACAATATGTTATAATATCGCCCCCTCAGTAATATAGAGGCACAATTCAAAACAGTAGATTTTTGGGAAATCGCGTTTAAAGAGTCTGGTTTCCAAAATTACAGCTATTTTTTCAAATGACATGCTTATTATTTAAGTTATAAATGTGAAATTTGGCAGATTTGTTATCTGATAATTGCACTATAAATAACAAGAAGAAAAAAAATTAATATAAATAAATTCCATTAATTACATGTAATTGAAAAAATGACTTTCAAGTTAGTCCTATATAGTACAAAAAAAAAATAACAGAAATAAGGAACTGTTTAAGTTTGATCCCTTATAATTATTAATGTCCTGTCACCGTTTATGCAAAATAACGAGCTATTATGAATAGACCGATTTATTTATTATATTTTGCATAATATAAAGGCTCAACTAAAAACTATTCTATATAATACAAAATGATAAAACACAAACTAACCAGGATTTTCGTTATAGAGAAACATGTTACTGATTGCTCCCTTGTAGCAGTAAAAACCAGAGGTGGCCGGGGAGAATGAGAGAGAGGCTTAAATATATTTTACGGAACCATTCATGTTCTTTTTCTCCCTCTGTCAACACTAACCGGTAGAAAATTTCATTTTGTGCCCTTATCATTTAAAATCACAGTTAGCACAAATTTTGAGTTAAGCGCTTATATTACTGAGGGTGCGATATGTCCACCACCAACATCTCTACATAACCTAACTTTTCTTGTTAAGTTGACGTACACTCCAAAGGTGAGGTAAACTGGAAAGTATATCTTAATTAAGAATAGACATGTACTGTATAGCTATCTCTGTCGTTATAATCAAATATCCTTAACTCGCGTTGTCACGGTGATGACATTTGAGCAATAAATTACAACAAAATTTTGACAGATTTTTGCCGAAAAATGCCGAAACAAATCGATTTTTATTTTTATATTACAATTTTTTGCATATATTTTGATACTAGTGACGTGATCCATCTGAGCGTGATGACGTAACCGATGATTTTTTTTTAAATGGGAATAGGGGTCGTGTGGTAGCTAATTTGAAAGGGTGCCCAATTCTATATTCAGTAATATACACAATAATATCATTACTTACACAGGGTGACCAAAAAAATAATTTATGAATTAAATTAATTGACGCAAAAAGAAGAATGTATGTAATTTATTTAACCCAAAATACATTGTACTGCTGTGAGAAAATAGAAAAGAATAAAAATTGACCTGTTTCGGCAGTTCCTTAAAATCTAATAACTACTGCCAAATATCGAAGCGGACTATTTTCTTTGGCCCACCCTTCATATTGCATTTAAAAGGGTTTTTTAAAAGTACTTCAGTGGATATATTATGTTGTTTTTAAAATGGCCGATTTATATAGCGAAATAGCGAAATTATTCCGATTCGATTTTTTTGCACAAACTTACTCAAAAAGATCTTTTTAGAACATATCCACAGGGTGCCGGACGGTGCCGTGGTCGAAAAATTGTTTAAACAATTTTTTTTAAACAAATTCACAAAAATAATTTTTTCATTTCGAACAATTTTTTTTAGATAACTTGGCTTATTCTGAGCAAAAAAGGTATCTTCTCATTTTTTTCGAAAATTGATTGTTGTTTAGTTATATGCGATTAAAAATTTGAAAAATGCGAAAATGGCCATTTTCAAGGCGATTAAACTCGATTAAACATTATTATTATGAAATTCAAAAAGTGGCTTAAATCAAGTTTTAAACCCCTTCTTCAAGGTCCTGAAGAGACTTTTGTCATTTTTTTATTACAAAGCTGTTATTTTTAATTATTAACAATTAGCGCTATAGTCCAGGATGTATCGTCTCCCCCGTTAGTGAAATTATCCCTATTCCAGTTTTTTGCAGAAACTAACTCAAAACAAGGTCCTTATAACATATCCACAGGGTGCCGGGCGGTACCGTGGTCGAAAAATTGTTTAAACAATTTTTTTTAACAAATTCACAAAAATTATTTTTTTACTTCGAACAAAATTTTTTTAGATAATTTGGGACATTCTGAGCAAAAAAGGTCTCTTGTGATTTTTTTCTAAAATTGATTGTTGTCGAGTTATACGCGATTTAAAATTTGAAAAATGCGAAAATGGCCATATAACTCGAGAACAATCAATTTTAGAGAAAAATCACAAAAGACCTTTTTCGCTCAGAATAACGCAAATTATCTAACAAAAATCGTTCGCAATAAAAAAATATTTTTGTGAATTTGTTTAAAAAAAATTATTTAAACAATTTTTCGACCACGGCACCGCCCGGCACCCTGTGGATATGTTCTAAGAACCTCTTTTTGAGTAAGTTTGTGCAAACAAAATCGAATCGGAATAATTTCACTAGCGGGGGCGACGATACTGTCCGGTCTAATTAGAATTTTAACTATTTACTATTTATGATAGTATTCAGAGTAATTTTTTGTCTAATTTGCCTGCATTAACAATTATTATGAATCGAAATTAGTCATTCAACGTTATCGACTGATTTACTCAATGGTTTTAGCGTTAAATAACTTTCGTGTGTTTTAATGAGAATAATTTAAGTGGAACTTGTGGTAAAATATCTTAGTCGCTTATTTTATTATTTTTGTTTTGAAATGTTCCTAAGAAATATAATACAGGCGCCAGATTGGTGGTTGTTGCCGTTTCCGGAGAATTCGGCTTGAATTAAATTCCAGAATGGTAATTTTCGAAGATTTCAGACTTCAGACCAGACGCAGACGACTTATTTTATTGATAGCAGATGAACTTGTTTTAGCTATTTATTTACATAAAGTACCTCGACTACACTATGACCATTGGTACGGGAACACTATAATTATTAGATATATTTTAAAAAACTTCTTCTTCTTCCTTCCTTGTATGTAGCCTTTAAAGCTTGTTTCTTCTTCAATATTAGCCTCCTAAATTGTTTAAGTTATTGCACCATCTTTTTCTTGGTCTGCCAATACTTCTTCGTGCATTTGGTGACTTATCTCGTGCTATTCGTACTATCCTATCCTCTGCCATTCTACTAATAGTTCGTCCCACTCCTGTTTCCGTTTTGTCACCTATCCATTTATGTCTTCTACATTGCATTATCTTCTTATGTTTTCGCTTCTCTCCCTATCCAACAGATTTTTCCCTGATATTCGTCGGAGTATTTTCAGCTCTGTTGTTTCTAGTAGTCGTCTCGTTTTAGATGTGTCAGGTCTTGTCTCCGCCGTGTATGTCAATATAGGTCTAATTGCTGCTTTATAGATTCTTGCTTTTGTGTCTTGTCTTAGGTGTTTGTTCTTCCAGATTGTGTCATTAAGAGATCCCGTCGCTTTACTTGCTTTACTTTCGTTATATTAAATAACAAAAACAAATAATAATTATATGACTTTAACTAATAAATGTCTGTTAGATTAAATCTTTGTTCCACAAGGTAGTATACTCGGCCCCTTATTATACCTGTTATTTATTAATTAAAAATAATTTTATTAATTAAAAATAAACGAAAATATAAGAATTTGTTTCAAGAATATACGCTTACTTAATTAAACGATGTATTTTACTACGGTATTGAAATGAAACTGACTTACAAAATCGAATCTACTTACACACACCCAAACTTATATGGAATCATCTGATATTTCTTATTATTTCGTGCGGATTTAAAAAAACGAACACACTGTGCTCACACAGAACAAATGTAAAACGAATAATGTTTAAACTGTTTTTATTAATTTTTTTTTTGTATTTTATGGTAGTCAGTGTTATCAGCTCTAGTCCTTATGCAAGCTTGTTTGCGTGGGCACGGTCCTAATCAAATTATCAACATTTTGTTGTGGTAGGTTGCTCCATCCTTTAAGAGCAGCTTCTACTAGCCGTGCGGTGTTTTGTGGATTATCCAGGCGAGCTCTAATTTTTCTTTTAAGCATATCCCACATATACCCTATAGGGTTAAGCTCGGGTGAGCAAGCAGGCCATTCCAACAAGGGATACCTTCTGCTTCAATGATGTCTGTAGTCATTCTAATGGTATGTAGAGGTCCATTATCATGCAATAAAATAAAATTTTCTCCTGTTGCACCTCTCCAGAGCCTGACTACAGGTTATCAACATACCTGTGAGCAGTTAAAATTGATTGGATGAAAATTAAAGGAGTTTTTTTACGGATCACAATCCTTCTCCAGAACATTACACTTCCCCTTGTACATTTGTGAGCAGATCTGACAGTTTTCCTTCTTGCTTGTCTTCCTCGACCTCTAAGTACACGATTTCGTAGGTAATCTGATTTTACACAAAACCTGACTTTTTTTGAAAATAGCACATTTTGTCAATTCCCAATGTTCCAGTTTTGGTGGTGAAGACGCCAATTTAGGCGATCAATCTTATGCTGCCTGGTTAACTCGGGAACCCATAACTGTCTCCTGCTGCTGTATACTTCTTGGTACGAACTCTTTTTCTTATCGTTTCAACTGAAACAGTTACACCTGTAGCTTCCAAAAGCTGCCTTTGGAGCTGTAGGTGAGAAATGGTTGGGTGTCTTCCAGCTGATTGGGCAATTAAACGATCGTGAAGAGCCGTTATTACTTTTAGCGACTTTCCCTTGCTTATTTTTGAGCTTTAAACATTACTTTCTCCACAAGACCAATAATCTTTCCAAGTTGTAAGTTCTATAACCCCACATGAGGCATATTTTCGTTTTTGGACGCAAATGTTAGTTTATTTATTTTCGTTCAATTTGCAACTCAAGCAAATAACCTATACCGTACCGAGCTGTACAATCCTATTGTTTTATGTATTTGTTTATTTTCAATAAAAACCTTTATTCTTCGCAACAATTCTTCGCAAATACATGGTGATTCCATATAAATTTGGGTATGTGCATTTTACCGCGTTTATGTTTTAGAACTATCCATAATCTCTTCATAGATTTCCGACAAGCGTACTATCTGACAAACGAGTCCTGGCGGTTGACCTTGCCCGAAAATACACAGCGATAAATGCACAATACGACAAGGTCACGCGCCACGTCTCGCTTGTTCGATAGTACAATAGCATTAAAAGGGATCACATGTGGAATGCAATGGCAGAACTTTCAGTTCCAAAAAAACTTATCCAGATTGTTAAGATATGCGTAAATGTCTGTAGATCCAGAGTACGGATAGGTAAAAAACTGTCAAAATCGTTCGAAATAAGCAGTGGCCTGAAACAAGGAGATGCGCTGTCACCTCTCCTTTTTAATATAATCCTGAAGAAAGTAGTAAGAATAGCACAAATTAGAACACAATTACTGACAGTAAATGGACCAAAATTACTAACAGCATACGCGGATGACATTGACATTGTTAGCCCAATAAATGACCGTTTAGGAGTGTAATTTTCAGGAGCAACTCCGAGTCGCATGAAAATTTGGATTTAGGTTCTACTTATCCTCCACTTCAAAGTTGATTTTGTGCCGTTGCTTGCTTTTACTTGGGGGTGACAGTTACCCCTTCTCGGGGGGTGAAAAACGCGTGTTTAAAAAAATAAGCCCGGAAATTGATAAATTGATAGATTATAAGCAACTTTCGTTCTATAAAGTTTTTTACGTAAATCAATACTTTTCGAGATATTCGCGATTGCAAATGTCGATTTTTCGACAAAAAAATTACGTTTTCAGTCCGTTTTTCGCAAATAACTGAAAAAGTAAATATTTTATCGAAAAAAATATTCTATCGAAAAAAAGCAAAAGTGTAGCTTATAAAAAAACGAAAAAAATGGTTTATGAATAAAGTCTATAAATTGAGTAAAAGCAAAGTTGTAGCTCATGAAAAATATGTTCTTATTCGTCTAATTCCAAATCGAATAATTCAACGCGAAATCACCAAAAAATTAAGCACTTTTCGGGAACAGCTTATTAACATTTTTAAAGTATCTAAAAAAAGGTTTATATTTGCTTTTTACAAAAGTATCAAAAATAAATGAGTTAACTGAAAAAAAAGTTGGCCCCTTTTTTTGTTAAAAAAAAAATCGTGAAAATCTGTCTCTATTTAGCACCCTAAATAAAATTAATCGTTACTGCTTTACCATTTATTTTAACTGTATGTGTATTGTTTATATGATCTGTAAGTTTGATTGGTTTAAAGTGCGTATTTTTGAAAAAAATTGGTTTTATAGTAAAAAAATTGTTCTAAAAATTTTTGAAAAATTTCTATTTTTCAAAATAAGTCAAAAAGTATTAGTGATATGAAAAATCTCAAACAGTAAAAAATGTAGGTTTTACTATTATACAATACATATTATGCTAGTTTCATTTTGTTTTTCCGTAAGACAAAAATTGGTTAAGATATCGCTGTTCAAAATTTGCATACACTCGTGATTAGTGACCCGTTCAAGCTTTTTCAACTTTTTAACCCTTTCAAAAATAAGCACTTTAAACCGTTGAGACTGACAGATCATATAAAAAATAGATAACTAAGTAAATTGTTTGTAAAGCGGTAGGGATTAATTTCATTTGGGGAGCTAAACACGGGGAGATTTTCATGATTTTTTTACCAAAAAAAAGAGGGTCAACTTTATTTTGAGCGTAACTCGTTTATTTTTAATGCTAGAAACTCTTATAAACAATTAAAATAAAGCGTTTTATACACACTTTAAAAAAGTTTTTAAAATGGGTTTTTCCCGAAAAGTGCTTAACTTTCCGTTGATTTCACCTAGAAATATTCGATTTGGAATTAGACGAATGAGAACGTATTTTTCATGAGCTATAGGTAACTTTGTTTTTACTAGATTGATGGACTTTACTGATACACCATTATTTTCGGTTTTTTATAAGCTACATACACTTTTGCTAAGGATATTTTTTCGATCAAATATTTACTTTTTGAGATATTTGCGGAAAACCGTCTGAAAACGTAGTTTTTTTGTCGAAAAATAAACATTTTCAATAGCAAATAACTCGAAAAGTATTGACTTAGATAAAAAACTTTATAGAACAAAAGTTGCTTAAAATCAGTCAATTTATTCAAATCCGTATTTTGAACGTATGTTTTTTCACCTCCGAGAAGGGATGACTGTCACCCCCCCAAGTAAAAGCAATAAACGGCTCAATTTCAACTTTGAAGTGGAGAGTAAGTAGAACCTATATCCAAATGTTTATGCAATTCGGAGTTGCCCCTGAAAATTACACGGTATCGCCATATGTCCCGTTCATTTACTGGGCTATGTGGGAAGCACAGTCACCAATGTGAAGGAAAGTTTCAATAAATTGGAGGTAGACGCAAAGGAAACTGGTTTAAGGGTAAATGAAGAGAAAAACAAATACATGTGCATCAACAGACAAAAGGGACGAGATAGAATAGGGCAAAATGTTACGATAGATCCATATAACTTTGAAAGAGTGGAGAGTTTTAAATACCTCGGAGCAGCAATCACTTCTTCTTCTTCTTGTGCCACTCCTATCGGAGATTGGAAATCATCAAGGCTACCCTGACTTTGTTTACAGCTGACCTAAAAAGTTCATTAGTGGTGCAGCCAAACCACTCTCTCAAATTCCGCATCCACGACATTCTTCTACGGCCTGGATTCCGTTTTCCTTATATTTTTCCTTGCATTATATTTTGAAGTAATGCGTATTTATGACCTCTCATCAGGTGACCCAAATACTCGAGTTTTCTTCGTTTTATCGTTAATAAAATTTCTGGGTCTCTTCCTATCCTTCGTATTACTTCAAGATTTGTGATTCTTTCAACCCAACTTATCTTCAGCATTCGACGGTAGCACCACATCTCGAAACTTTCAATATTTTTTATGTTGTTCTGTTTGAGAGTCCAGGCAATCACTGCAGATAACGATATCACGGAAGAGTTAAAGGGAGAATTCAGGCAACAAACAGATATATGTATAGCCTCCACAATACTATTAAATCTAAGAGTCTAACACGAGCATCAAAGATCAGAATATATAAAACAGTGATTAGACCGGTGCTCATGTATGGGTGTGAGACGTGGACTCTGACCAAAGCAATTAAAAGGAAACTTGGATATTTTGAGACAAAAATCCTTAGAAGAATCTTTGGACCTTATCACGACCCTAATAGCAACCAATACCGAATGAGAACAAATGTTGAGGTCAAGAAGATGTATAGGGCGAGTGACATAGTCCAAGACATTAAATCTCAGCGTCTAAGATCGACTGGCCATGTCCATAGACTCCCTAATAACCGACTTACCAAACTGATCTGGGAGGAAGCCCCCACAGGAAGAAGGCCTTTAGGACGCCCACGAATGCGATGGAGAGACGATATATGGTCAGATCTAAGAACAATGGGGCTACCCACTGACCCAACTATTACGGACGACCGTTCGAGAATGAAGCAAGTTGTGCAGTCAGCCAAGACCCACCCCGGGTTGTAGTGCTACTAGAAGAAGAAGAAGAAGTTTATGTTTTTCAATTAATTCTCATAATAACTTTAAGCGTTCTTTATATTTATACCTACAACTAGATTGACAACAGCCGCAACATTCGCAGATAACACAGGTATTATCGCATCTCACACAGGCCACCAAAGAGCTTCGCACAACTTACAATCCCACTTAAATAAAATAGAAAAATGGTTAAAAAAAATAGAAACTAAAAGCTAATGAAACAAAATCGTCCGACATTACATTTACCATGCGAAGAGGGAGCTATACACCAGTATACATAAACAACAAACAATTAGTCTTCTTTTTCTTCAAGTGCCATCTCCGCGACGGAGATCGGCAATCATCATAGCTATTCGGACCTTGGAGACGGCTGCTCTGAAAAGTTCGTTTGACGTACGTCCGTACCATTCTCTCAGGTTGCGCAGCCACGATATTCTGCGTCTCCATATGCTTCTTTTTCCTTGAATCTTTCCCTGCATAATGAGTTGGAGCAAGTTGTATCTCTCTCCACGTGTAATATATCCGAGATATTCCAATTTTCTGGTTTTAATTGTATTTAAGACTTCCATTTCTTTATTCATCTTTCTCAGAACCTCTTTGTTTGTGACGTGTTCTGTCCATGATATTTTTAGAATTCTTCTATATACCCACATCTCGAATGATTCCAGTTTTTTCATTAGTGCCGCATTTAAGGTCCACGCTTCCATTCCGTAAAACAGAGTCGAGAAAACGTAGCACCTAGCCAATCTTATTCTTAGCTCTAACCTTAGATCTCTTGTACAGAGCACTTTTCTCATTTTGTTAAAATTCGCTCTAGCCTTTTCTATTCTAATTTTAATCTCCTGGAAGTAATCATTTGTGGAGTTGATCATTGTTCCAAGATATGCATATTGGTCTACTTGTTCGACGTTGGTTCCGTTTATGAGGAGATTCTCGTTATTTCTTTGAGTTTTAGATATTCTCATAAATTTTGTCTTCTTGATGTTCATTGTTAAACCGTATTCTTGGCTATATGTCGCTATTCTGTTAACCAGTCTCTGAAGATCTTCAATATTTTCGGCTAAGACGACAGTGTCATCCGCATATTATCTAATATTGTTAATGGGAACTCCGTTCACCTTTATTCCAGCCGTTTCACCCTCAAGAGCTTGTTTTAGGATCTCTTCCGAGTAGGCATTAAAGAGAACTGGAGACAATACGCATCCCTGTCTCACCCCACGTCTAATTTCAACTTCCTCTAACAACTGTTCGTTAACATGTACTTTTGCTCGCTGCTGTTAGTATAAATTAGATATGATCCTGAGGTCATTGTAGTCTATCTTCTTTAATTTCAGGGCATTCATTAATTGTTCATGTCGTACTTTATCGAAAGCTTTATTATAGTCAATAAAACAGACATATATATCTTGATTGACGTCTAGGCACCTTTGTATTAGGATATTAAGTGAGAAAAGAGCTTCACGCGTTCCTAGGCCTTTGCGAAACCCAAATTGTGTATCATTAATATCTATGTCCAATTTATGATATATTCGGTTATGGATGACTTTCAGTAGCAACTTCAGCACATGGGACATCAAGCTGATGGTGCGGTAATCGGCGCATTCTCTTGCGTTTTTCTTTTTGGGGAGACAAACAAAGATCGACGTTAACCATTCTTTGGGTAATACGCCTGAGCTATAAATTTGGTTCAAAAGTATAACTAGAACATCAATGTGCTGTTCATCTATAATTTTTATTAATACGATAGGAAGCATGTCAGGACCAGGGCTTTTTCCGTTCTTCATTGTCTTTATTATCAACAATTAGTACATACAAGTAAATACAACCAGATACCTGGGCATACATTTAGATAAAAGACTAACATGGAGAGAACACATCTTCACCAAAAGAAAGCAACTTGGACTCAAACTTCAACAAATGTACTGGATCCTGGGCATGTATTATGCATTCAAGACTGTCAATTGAAAATAAATTAGTGGTATACAAAGCCATACTTAAACCCATATGGAGCTATGGTTTACAGCTATGGGGCTCAGCCAGCAACTCTAACTTGGCAATCATACAACGTTTTCAAAATAAAGCATTAAGAGCTATAGTAAACGCTCCATGGTACGTCCCCAACGCAATAACAGAGAGACCTGAAAGTTCCCAGCATCAAAGAAGAGATCAGCAAATACAGTAAAAAGTATGAAAAAGACTTAGTGCGCATCCAAATGCCTGTATCCTATACGCAATTTCTTTAGTGTGAGTGTACAAATTCTAATGAATTAAAAAATACAAATATAATTCTGAATGACCAACTTGAGGAAAACAGCTCCCCACTCTCCAACATATTCAGTTAGAGACTTTAAAATGCAGACACATACACTAAGCATCAAAATTAACGAACCACCTTAAAAATGGGACATTTTTGATGTCTCGTATTTCCTAAACCTGTTGTCCGCTTTTAGTGACTTTTTTAGTATGTTATAGCTTTATCCTTCAAGAATATCGATGTAATAATATTATTGCTAAACATGTAAGTGTCATTGTATACCTGGTGTAACAATGATATTGTGTTTTTTCCTCAAAGTTTGGAACACCCTGTGGAATATTCTGGCTTATATAAAATATTGAAATTAAAACTCAACTGTGGCCTTAGGCTTTTTCAACATTTTGCTTTTTATTTCATTGGCTTATGTGGGATATTACAAAAGTTAGGTACTTTAACAACTAGCCATGTTATTCATCACTACAGGGTGTTTCTAAATAAGTGCGAAAAACTTTAAGGGGTAATTCTGCATGAAAAAATAATGACCCTTTGCTTTATAAACATATGTCCACAAATGCTTCGTTTCCGAGATACGGGATGTTGAATTTTTTCTTACAAAATGACGATTTATTTATTGCTCTAAAACCGGTTGAGATATGCAAATTAAATTTAGTAGGGTTTAAGAGTTATTGCGCATTTTTTGGTATACAATTAAGAATTTTATATTCACCATTGGCGTGCATACGGGATGTATCTACAATATTTATACCCGTATGCACGCCAATGGTGAATATAAAATTCCTAATTGTATGTCAAAAAATGCGCAATAACTGCCTATTAAAACCTTTTAAATTTCATTTGCATATCTCAACCAGTTTTAGAGCAATAAATAAATCCTCAGTTTGTAAGAGAAAATTCAACACCCCGTATCTCGGAAATAAAGCATTTGCGGACAAATGTTTATAAAGCAAACTGTCAATAATTTTTCATGCAGAATTACCCCTTAAAGTTTGTCGCACTTATTTAGAAACACCCTGTATTGATGAATAACATTACTAGTTGTTAAAGTATCTAACTTTTTTATTATCCAATATAAGCGAATGAATCAAAAAGCAAAATGTTAAGAAAGCCTAAGGCTACAATTGAGTTTTAATTTCAATATTTTATATATGCTAGAATATTCCACAGGGTGTTCTAAACTTTGAGGAAAAAACACTCTATCATTGTTACACGCAGTATACAATGACACTTACCTCTTTAGCAATAATATTACTACATCGATATTCTTGACTAATAAAGCTATAATATACTATAAAAATCACTCAAATCTGACAAGAGGTTTAGGAAATACGAGACATCAAAAATGTCCCATTTTTAAGGTGGTCGTTAACTTTGATACAGTCAACCAGATCGACCATGTTTTAATTGAGAAAAACGAAGAACACTGCATAATAAAGGTGATAACATATAGAGGACCCGATATGGACTCAGACCACTATTTGGTCGGAATATGGATGAAACAATTAGTACCAACTCTACGAAACAAAAAGAGATTAAAATACGAAAGAAACAAACCAATCAGATTACAGACAGAATGTGAGCAAACGTTGAATGGACAAATTATTAACAACAAATTAGAGAGCATAGTGGATGAAAGGAATGTAGAATGCATGTGGGGAACATTAAAAATGTAATTAAAGAAGCAGCAAATATTTCCAGCACCAATGACAACACAAAGAAAAAACAAAAAGAATGGTTTGATGAAGAATGTGAACAATCATTGGAAGAACGGGCCAAGCTACGATTAAAGATGATAACTCAAGAAACAAGAGAAACGCAGGAAAATTAGACTAAACAAAGAAATAGAACCAAAAAAATACTACGAGAAGAAAGAAAGGAAACATTATGAAACTAAACTGAAAAATATAGAGGAAAGCTACAAAAATAATCAAATTAGGAACCTGTACCAAGGGATAAAAAATAAGAAACGAGGGCACCAACCGAAAACTACATTATAAAGACAAAAATGGAGAAATGATTATGGGCGAACCAGAGATATTAGAGGACGGGGTCGAGTTCGCTCCCAATGGTAAGAATTTTACCTGAACTAAAAAAAGTAGAGTCCGAATTGGCTCCCATAGACAAAATTTATTTTACCTAAACATGTCGAAAATATCACCCAGCGTTGTCACTTCTTTCAAATTTTCTCTTTTTGTTAGAAACAGGTACCTTCCTAGAAATATCTATGGGAAAGGAGGAAGACCTAACCCTTCGGTCCTAACTTAACTTTCGGGTATTAGAGTGTAGAGCGCAAACCGGCCGATTTCAGGTAAGAGCGCAAAACGGTCGAGCGCATACCGGCCGACACCGATAATTTGTGTTAAAATTGCCACATATGCCAATGTTGAACTAAAACAAACTCTAAAAGTATTTGTCTAAAAGTATAATTTTCCTATAAAAAGTCTATATCACTATGTAAATTTCCTAAGCAGTATAAATATTACACGATTTGGCAACAATGTCTAATGTTTCCGCGATTATATGAGAGCCTACCCGCATTCATGCGGGAGCCAATTCGTACCCTTCTAAAATATACCTGAACGAAGCGGAGCGAACTCGACTTCACCCATATTAGAACGCTGGAAGCAGTACTTTGATGAGCTTCTAAATGGACCTGAAGAGACAGACGATAATAACGAGGAAACAGGGGATCTAGTAAATGAAATACAAAATCAACAGAGTGAAGAGCAGGCTCCGACTAAAAGCGAAATTCAGAATATCATCGATAAATTAAAAATGAACAAAAGCCCAGGAAGCGACGGCATAACGGCTGAAATGATTAAATTTGGAGGAAATCAGTTAGTAGATAAAATCCATAAACTAATTAATAATATGGGAACAAGAAATACTACCTGAGGAATGGACAGAAACAATACTGTGTCCTATTCACAAAAAAGGAAATATGGCTGATTGTCAGAATTATCGAGGCATAGCGCTGCTAAACATAACGTATAAAATATTGGCTATGCATATTAAAAACAGATTAACAACGAAGGTTGATAAAAGCATAGGAGAATATCAATGTGGGTTCAGAAAAGGCAGAAGTACTGTGGACCAGGCCTTCACACTACGAGAAATACAGGTAGAAAGTTACGAATATAATAAAGGCACCATGGTTCTTTTCATTGACTTTAAACAGGCTTTCGATCGAGTGAAAAGAAGCGAATTATTCACAGCATTGCAAGACATGGACGTTTCTCCAAAGCTTATTAGAATTATAAAATTAACTCTCCAAAAAACAATGAATAAAGTCAAGATAAACAATACTATAACAGAAAGTTTTGAGGTCAAACAAGGAGTGCGGCAGGGTGATCCATTATCGTCTATAATGTTTAGCATATTACTAGAAAAGGTTATACAGGAAGCAAACATTAATAGAACAGGTCTGATCTACCACAAAAAACATCAGTGCTTGGCATTCGCAGACGATTTGGTAATCTTGGCTAGGAGCAAAATAGAACTTATAGAAACAGTCATGAAACTCGAGGAGAGGGCAGCAACCAAAGAATTATATATAAATGAAGCAAAAACAAAGTATATGGAATGGACAAATAAGCAATTCATTCGGGGGCAATACATAACAATGACAACAGCGAAGGGAACACAGTATAAATTCGAAGAAGTTGAGAGATTTGAGTACTTAGGAACTGTCTTCACAAGAGATCCTAACTGTGAAGAAGAAATACAAAAAAGAGTTATGTCGGGCAACCGCGCTATATTTGCTCTTAATGGGTTGTTAAGAAGTAAAAATATATCACGAAGAGCAAAACTAAGAACTTACAAGACCGTAATAAGGCCGATAGTAACGTATACTTTTGAAACATGGGTAACAACAAAAAAACACCAAGAGTTGTTATTAATTTGGGAGAGGAAAATACTGCTCAAAATCTTCGGTGGGAAAAACTTAAATGGACAATGGGTAAGAAGAACAAATAAGGAACTAACTGAGCTCTATCAAGATCCTAACATACTAGCAGTAATTAAGGCGCAAAGGCTTAGATGGTTGGGCCATGTGCAGAGGATGATTCCATCTAGAATTCCCAGAATGGTACTATATAGTGCATTTGAAGAGTACAGGGGAAAAACAAGGAATGTCACTTTTTCATGAATTTTGGCTTTTCTCGCCATGTGGTAGCAAAAACTGAGTACTATCGACTAGACCAGGGGTGGGCAAAGTGCGGCCCTCAGGCCGCATGCGGCCCTTTACACATTTTTTTTTCGGCCAGCGGAAAAAAGCTAATTATTTTCATTTAAATATTTTTCAAAATTATTGCTAATATTGATAAATAAATATAGATAATGCAGCTATTAATTAACACTTTCGCAGCAGGTGATTTTTCCGCAAATTTTCAACATAACGCGGTCAATTATTTGGGTTTCAGGCTCAGAATTTTCCGGCTCCTTCAACGAAATCCATGAAATTTCTACAAATAGAAACGATATTTTTGAAGTAAGTAATCTAGAACTGTTTGGAAAATTTTAAATTAACCCCTAACCACCTAGTAAGTGAAACAACTGACGGAGCACCAAATTTAAGAGGAGCAAATATTGTAATGTTGAGAACACTTAAATATTACGTTCATGAACAATTTCCAGAATAGGTATTATGCAAAGATGTTTTGCAAGTAGACAACGTTATTTCAATTATAACCAATATTGGAAATTTTATTCGTTCAAGAGGATTAATTCATCGTGCATTCATAGCATTTTTGGAAGAGTTAGAAACAGAACATACTGATATCTTATACCACAATCATCTACTATGGTTAAGTTTAGAAAAGGTTCTTAAAAGATGCTGTGAATTAGGGGAGGAAATTGCTTTATTTTAGAAATGAAAAACCGCTAGAAATTTGCTAGATTCACAAATTTTTAACCAAAAATGAAACTCAAACTATATAGGTATTGATCATATAAAAAAGAAAGAATTAGTTCAATTATTTTCCTCATTAAAATCATTAAATAATGTACCATAAAATAAGTTTAAAATTTATGAAGAAAAAATTTGTAATTTGCTGACGGAATTTGAAAATCGTTTCAAATATTTTGAAGATATATCATTTTCCTTATCACTTCTAACATTTTCCTTATCACAGTTTACTCATTAATTATGGATTAATTTGCATGTTTTTGAAATATTTTTGCATTTTACAAATCTTTGCAAATGTCCGAAAGTACATAGCTAAATTATAGTTCGACATTTTTTTTGCGAACAAACATTTTTAATAATGAACATAAATAAAAATCCATTTAGGACCGGAATTGGTACCACAATATTTACACCTGAAATAGAAAGAATCATGAACGAGGACATAAAACTAAACTAAAAGTTTATAAAAGCCATTGAGGTTCGTTTTTGTTGACATTCGGCTTATGTGGTCATTCCATTCTATTCTTCTGTTTCTTACCCAATTATTAATGTTATCCACCTTTAATATCTGTCGTATATCTGTACTTCTAGCTCTGTCCCATAAAGTCTTACCATCGATTTTTCGAAGGGTTTTCATCTCCGCTGTTTCGAGCAATCTTTTTGCCCTCTCTGTGTCAGGTCGTGCTTCTGCCGCGTATGTCATTATTGGTCTGATGACTGTTTTGTAAATTCTGCCTTTCATTTCTTTTCCGATATTTTTATTTCTCCATATTGTGTCATTCAAGCAACCTGCGGCTCTGTTTGCTCTATTCACTTGATCTTCCACTTCTGTTTCGAGCCTTCCGTAGCTAGATAGTGTGATGCCTAGGTATTTAAACTCCCTCACTTGTATCTGACCTTCCAGTTTCAATTTACATTTTATTTTCTTTAGACATTTCTTGAGGTTTTGGGCTTGTTTTTTGTTTAATGATAATAAATTTTTTGATATTCACCCTTAAATTCGTTATTTTTACTTAAGTATGGGTGATATAAAAAACTCAAAAATCGTTAAAACTAAAAAAACTCAGGAGCGTTATCTTAAGAAACTCAGGCTAATAAAATTTTTTTTAATTTCTTATTTCATATTATCAAATTACAAGTTCTGATGTTGACTGCAAAATTTTTTTTCGAGGTGTTTAAAATTTGCCACTATTGGCTTATTTTTCAATATTTTGTCTTGAATTTTTTTTGAATATTTTTTGAATTGTACTAAATAGGTTTATTTAATTTAAAAATAAAATAGTTCTACCATAGTTTCAAACAAAATTCAAAAAGGTACTTGAAATGTTGATTTCAAACTATACCCACCACAAAATTAGTAAAAAGTTAAAAATTCGGACATGTTAAGAAATCTTGCGGCCCTCGGCAATAGACCAAAAACATTTTGTGGCCCTTTCTAAAAAAATATTGCCCGCCCCTGGACTAGACTATCGATTCAGACCAATAACCAGAAAGATCAGTCAATATAAATTTTCTAAGAATTTGTATCCAGGCGAAGGACCAGGATTGCCCGCACGCCACTGAACAAAAATATGGTTGTCAGCAGTTTTTTGGTGCATTATTAAATTAATAAATTGATATAGATTAATATTATATGAAGATTATAGCATAAGAATTGCTAGAATTCTGCTAAGAATCTCCTAAGTGGTTTCTAGATATCATAGGAATTAAACCTTTATTGGTGTTTATCTCAATATGTATAAAATGTGACATTCTTTGTTTTTCCCCTGTTCTCTTCATTTGCAGGGAAAAGGCGAAGAGGAAGACCGAGGTCACGATGGAGTAATGGAGTTAGAGAAGATATGAGAAGAATTAACGTAAGGAACTCGGAAAGAAAAGCGACTGACAAAAGGGAGTGGAAAAGAATAGTACATCAAGCCATGGGCCTATTAACTTTGATGCTTGAGTAGATATTAAAATAAATCACTTGAAAAGCTGTTTAAATAAAATATTCCGTATATTAGTTCCAGAGGGCCATAATTCGCTCTGTGAACATATTATAAACATTATTATAAAATAAACTCATAAATATTCAAATAGGTCAAATTTTTATCGGATTTATATTTTTGATTCATGACGAATTTTTAGCGCCAGTGTATATTCCAGTTAGCCTCGTATGTATTGTTAGTGTTTATCAACTGTAAATAAAATCAAATGCATTTCAAATTAGCTAATCATTCAATGTTGAAATGATTTTCGTTTTATGTTTATAGTCCAGGCTATAAGCTCGTCCCCGTTAGATAAATTATTCCGATTCGTTTGTTTTGCACAAACTTACTTAAAAAGAGGTCCTTATAACAAATTCACAGGGTGCTAGGAGGTGCCGCAGTCGGAAAATTGTTTAGTTTTTTTAAACAAATTCAAAAAATCCATTTTTTTCTTTCAGAAAAACTTTTTTTAGATTCTTTGGGTCATTCTGAACAAAAAAGGTCTGTTGTGATTTTTCTCTAAAATTTATTGTTGTCGAGTTATACGCGATTTAAAATTTAAATAAAAAACGCGAAAATGGCCATTTTCAAGGCTTAATAACTCTGTTAATAATTATTATTATGAAATATTGAATGGGTTGCATATGTGAGTTCATTTTAAATGAAGTAAAGAAACACAGACTTACTCACAATCATTTAATTTACTTCGACGACCGGTTTCGATCTCTACAATATACAGATCATCTTCAGGTCGGCGTTACAAGTGATTAAATGCTACAATTAAAGAAAGCCAGAGTTAGAACATTGTCTGGTTGTATCAAAATGCTAATAGAAAGCCAAAATTTTGAAACGTATGTAAATGTTGACATTTCAGAACAACAAACAAATACATACGTATGCACACATATGAGCAAACAGGTACTCATAAGCACGCACACGCACACATATGTATGCGGTTTATGACTATTTGTTAAATTAAATTAAATTAAAAAAAATTAATTTTGATCTACTTACATGCCGTTACAAGGGATGCTTTGTAAGTTCATCAATAACATGTTTAAACGTCCAGATTATGCTAGTAGGATAGCTAGGTGAAGGACTGGGTAAGCGGATATGCTTCGTAGATCAAAACACACTGAATTGGAATGGATCCTGAAGGCAGATGTGTGATGTGAAACAGAGATAGATGTATTAGTTATGAGAAAGACAACGTTCGGATGGGAATGTTCGTAAATGCAGCTAAGGTGTAAATTGGCTTTGTGTAAGCACTTGTACGATTGTAAAGGTCTTTGGTCTTAGGTATTTTTGAGCTATGGGCAAAGGTCGAAGTAAGGAAAAAGACAAATAGGAATAAGTTGTAAGATTGTATTGTTCCCAGTCAAAGGACTAAGGGATGTCAGTTAGTTTGAACCATTGTAGGTGCCTAACACTAGAAAATCTATTGATGTAGAGAAATATAGGAAAAATTAATTAGATAAAGAGAAGGTCAAATTAAAATATTGGTTAAAAACTGGAGGTTATTAAAGGTGATCTGAGAAAGGGTGGGGTTTGTTTAAGCTATTGTATGATAGTATATGTTCAGAAAAATAATGAATTAATTTATTAATAATTAATTATTAATTTTAAATTTCTCAATGTAAGTGCCTACACCCTTTAATTATTAATTCATTATTTTTCTGAACATACACTATCATACAATAGCTTAAACAAACCCCACTCATTCTCAGATCACCTTTAATAACCTCCAGTTTTTAACCAATATTTTAATTTGACCTTCTCTTTATCTAATTAATTTTTCCTATATTTCTCTACATTTAATAGATTTTCTAGTGTTAGGCACCTACAATGATACAAACTAACTGTCATCCCTTAGTCCTTTGACTGGGAACAATACAATCTTACAACTTATTCCTATTTGTTTTTTCCTTACTTCGACCTTTGCCCATAGCTCAAAAACACCTAAGACCAAAGACCTTTACAATCGTACAAGTGCTTATACAAAGCCAATTTACACCCTAGCTGCATTTACGAACATTCCCATCCGAATGTTGTCTTTCTCATAACTAATATATCTATCTCTGTTTTACATCACACATCTGCCTTCAGGATCCATTCCAATTCACTGTGTTTTGACCTACGAAGCATGTCCGATGTCCGCTTACCCAGTCCTTCACCTAGCTATCCTACTAGCATAATCTGGACGTTTAAACATGTTATTGATGAACTTACAAAGCATCCCTTGTAACGGCATCATTTAATCACTTGTAACGCCGACCTGAAGATGATCTGTATATTGTAGAGATCGAAACCGTTCGTCGAAGTAAATTGACTGATTGTGAGTAAGTCTGTGTTTCTTTACTTCATATTATTATGAACGTGAGACAGTGACAAATTAAAGTTTAAGGCCCCACCTACAAGATTCTGAAGAAATGTTTGTTATTATTTTATTACTAAGCTGTTATTTTTAATTATTAACAATAAGCGCTAAGCGCGTATTAAGCAGGCCACGCACCGAATCGGCATAGAGCGATCGGCTCGGCTAAGAGTAATCGGCAGATTTTGCTATGCATGTAAATAAATGACCCACCGCGCACCGCTTACGAACGTTCGACTGTCGAGCGGTGCTCGGTGGGTGATTTTAGTCATTTATGTACATGCATAGCAAAATCTGCCGATTGCTCTTAGCCGAGCCGATCGCTCTATGCCGATTCGGTGCGTGTGAACCTTTAGGCGGCCGTCAATGGTGAGTGCAAAAGAGATACACCATTCCGGCCGTCCAATGGTATATCTCACTGGCACTCATATTGACGGCCGCCGCAATACGCGTTGCTCATTTTTAATAATTAAAAATTACAGCTTAGTAATAAAATACAAACAGCTTAATAATAAAATAATGACAAAAATCTCTTCAGGATGTTGTAGGGGGGAGGCTTTAAACTTTGATTTGGTCACTTTCTGACTTTTATAGTAATAATTTTTAACTAAGTTATTAACCGGTAAAATGTCCATTTTTGCGTTTTTAAATTTTAATTAGCATATAACTCGACAACAATAAATTTTAGAGGAAAATTATAGGAAACCTTTTTTGTTCAAAATGACCTAAAAAATCTAAAAAAAATTTGCCCGAAGTGAAAACATTGGTTTTTTGAATTTGTTTGAAAAATGTTTAAACAATTTTCCGACAGCGGTACCTCCTGGCACCCTGTGGATTTGTTATAAGGGCCTCTTTTTAAGTAAGTTTGTGCAAGAAAATCGAATAGGAATAATTTACCTAACGGGGACGAGCATACAGCCTGGACTATTAGGTTTTGTAAATATCCTTGTATTTGTAAATGTTTAATTCACGTTTATGTATTAATTTACTGTATGGATTTTGCTAATATATGTTCGAGTATAAACGTAATAAAAAATAATGTACAAAGTAAACAAAAAGTAAAGTTTTCTACAGAAGTAAAAAACAGGTGTTTATTCAAATAAACGCCTTTCACATTAGTTGTTTTTCAGGTATTTTTTGAGAAAAAAGTACCAATTTTAAAATAAAATACTGGGATTTTACAAATTTTAAATGCGGGGATTCCATAACAACCTTTTATATAACTCAATAATTATCTTCTTTAGAGAATTTAAATTCTCTCCAGTTCGGAATCTCGCATTTTTTTCGTTTAATAATTACCCCTCCCCCCCCCCCCCCCCCCCGTCTGTATTAATAATCAAAAAATTTACGGCAATGCCAAAAATGAAAAAGCACAAAACTAAAAAAACATGATATTAGCAGCGACCCCAAAAACAACCAAGTAACGAGTTTGCACTAATTTTATCGTTGTTTCTGGGCCAAAGATGGGTTTGTTGATGGGTGATGGGTTGTTGTTTTATTGACTTCCAAATGGCATTTGATTATGTTAAGCAGTCTATATTGATCGAAGTTCTAAGAGACATTGGCTTGGATGGCAGAGACGTTCGCACAATTGTAAATTTGTATCGGAATCAGTTTTAGTAGACTATTTGGAATCACAGGATCTTATTATTAAAATAGGAGTGCGGCAGGGATGCCTCTTGTCGTCCTTGCTTTTCAACGTTTACTCCGAAAGAATTTTCAGAAATACTCTTTCTGAAAAATATGAATGAATAATTATTGTGAATGGTGAAATCATCAATAATAAGAGGCATGCGGACGACACAGTACTCCTAACCTCTACTCAAGAAGAATTGTAAACATTACTTGATAGTGTCGTTGAGAGCTGTAAGGAAGCAAGTCTGGATAGGAGCATACGGAAAACCAAAATACTCGTAATAAGTAAAAAACACAATATAAAATCGTCCATATATTATGTAAATAATACCAAACTTAAGCAAGTTGATCAAATTCTTTACCTTGGATAACAGTTAAATTGTAACGCAGAAAGTCACGGCGAAATTAGATCTAGGATAGAGCAGGCTAGAGCCGCTTTTAGAAGGATGCCCAAGGAATTATGTAACAGAGACTTAAGATTGGCATTGAGGATCCGCCTACTTCGCTGCTACGTGTTCTCGGTCTTACTTTATAGTGTCGAGTCATGGACTGTGAATAAAATTGATCTAAATTGCCTTCAGGCTTTCGAAATGTGGTGCTGGTGCTATAAAAGAATTTGAAAAGTTTCTTGGGTGAAGATTCGAAGTTCCACAGTACTAGAACGTCTCAACAAGACTACTGAGATTATAAAAAGCACCAAGAAAAGAGAGCTGGTGTATTTCTGACATGTAATGAGAGGTCCCAAATATAGGTTGCTACAAAATATTATGCAAGGGAAAACAGCAGGCAAACGCAGTCCAGAACGAAGGACTTCATGGTTGAAGAAGTTGCGAGATTGATATGGTATTGATACAAGCATGCTACTTAGGGTGGCAGTGAATAAAATTAAGATAGCTATGATGGTAACAACGTTCTGAAAGGATATGGAACGAAGAAGAAGAAAGATGGGTTTCAATTGAACAAGATGAACGGTGGCCACTCCACACCAAAGAAGAAATTAGAGAAGCCATCTTAACACTGAAAAATAATAAAGCCCCCGGTTCGAATAATGTTCCTGCCGAACTTTTCAAAAACAGCAACGATGCCCTCTTGAAACACATGCATAAACTAATAACTGCAACAGAAAGAAACACCCACAGACTGGATGTTGGGTGTACTGTGTCCTCTACACAAAAAGGGAGACATGATGGTGTGTGATAATTATATATGCATCACTCTATTCAATATGGCATATAAAGTGTTGTCCAACGTATTGTACAAAAGACTCATCCCCTACACCGAACATATAGTGGGAGGATATCAGTGCGGTTTTTGTCCTAATAAATCAACAACTAACCAGACATTTACAGTTACGCAGATCCTTGAAAAAACCCTAGAGTTCGGTGTCGACACCCATGACATATTCGTGGACTTCAAAGACGCTTACGACTCAGTTAATAGAGGTAAACTTCTACTTGCTATGGTAGAATTTCAAATGCAGCTTCATCTTGTCCAATTAACTTAACTTACACTCACAGGAGCAGAGAACATGGTAAAAATCCAAAACAATTTCTCAACACGCTTCCATTGCAAAAATGAACTAAGACGGGGGGATGAACTATTGTGTCTCTTATTTAACCTGGCATTCGAAAGAATCATTCAAGAATCCCAGATTAATACGAATGGTACTATCTTTAACAAATCAGTACAAATTGTCGGATACGCAGATGACATAGACATCGTAGGTAGGTCCACAGAATCTCTTGAAACATTTCGGTCGTTAAGAGCATCTGCACAGAGAATGGAACTAAATATAAACGTTCAAAACACCAAATATATGTCGCACCTCCGCTCAAAGAGTGTCATAAGTAAAAAAGTAAAGTTTCGAGAAAACGACGTTCAAAGTTTGTCCTACAAGATTTTCGGGTTTAATTCAAAACCTATTAAAATTAGAATAATAACTATTTTAGTCAGTTACAATGGTTTTTGAAGCTCTATAAAATAGCGTATTAAGTATATTGAAAATATTTAAAAAAATTCTTTTTTTTTGAGTTGTGACACTATCTAGATAAAATAATGAAAAATTTACGAAATATTATTTATCAAAAGTGACACTTGCAGTATAGAATATAATATCATTATTATTATCTGGTTAACAGACATACCTTTTAATGATGTAACTTTAAATACAAGTAACAACATTAAACACAAAATACTGCAAAGAGAAAGATAAATAAGTGATAAATGTGTCACTTTTCTTGAGCACATACGCAGATTGGTTTGAATAAAGAAATCACATATACTGTCTTAACTCGACAAACGACGCTTTATCTTAGATGGACAAATGCTTTGCACAAGTCGATATGTGACACTGTGATAATCGTATAATGACACTAGTGTCATCTAATTATAAATACTTGACCCATAGACGTGACACTTTGTGAGATAGAAGTTTATAGTTTTATTAAACTGTTAGTGCAATAAAACCGATTTTAAAATTTTTTGAGTTATGACACTCTTTGAGCGGAGGTGCGATGTGTTGCACTAGGCCAAGCAACCCGATACCTACACGAATAATAATTAACGACTTAGAACTGGAAGGTGTCGACACCTTCATATACTTAGGCTCGCTGATAACTAAGGAAAACAATGTCAGTTAAGAAATTAAAAGAAGAATAATGCTCGTCAATAAGTGTTACTATAGCTTAACAAGACAGATGGCCTCAAAAATGCCTAAAAAAATTAAACTGACTGTCTACAAAACACTAATATGACTAGTGCTAACATATGGTTCAGAAACTTGGTCACTTACACAGAATGACCAAGAACTGCTCAAAGTTTTGAGCGAAAAATCCTAAGAAGAATATATAGAGGGATAAAATAACAAGGTTTGTGGCACAGGCGTTACAACTTTGAGTTGTATAGAAGTTTTGGACAACCTACGTTGTAAAACTCATTAAGGTAGCACGCCTTATAGTCTAAGAGCTAGTGAACCCTTCGACTAACGGTCGTCCTGTAAGGCTAGAAACTTTTCTAGTGATAATAAATAGCACACCAAGGCTAAAAACCATGACCTGGCAGGCCTCAGCGGTGCACGTGTATCTACCAGGTGAATCGAAAAGTGCAAATTTAGGGGGTAAAATAAACTTTCTCCTGTAAGGTTTAAATTTAAGTATGTGTTTGAGTAAGTCAGTTAAAAGAAATGTGTACAATGACAGGCGATTCTGAAGAGCATAAGACCTTGCCTGGCGAGGGGAAAGATTAGGGGTTTTTCCTAAATTTATTTTTTTTGCATCTAACAATTTTTTTTAAGTTTTTTGAATCATTCCAAACAGAAAAGGTCTTTAGTGATTTTTCTCTTAAGTTAATAGTTTTTGTTATATAAGCGTTTGAAAATTTTGAAAATTGCGAAATCGACCATTTTTAACCCTTTTTTAAATCGGACATTTATCTAAAAATTTCAAAGTTGCCAAGGTAGGTAGATATTCTTTAAACATTGATTGATGAAATCCCAAAGAGTTTTTTGCAATACAATATCGGAAATCCCTTTGTTTTTTAATTGCTAATCAAGCCGACGCGACACTGTAGTATAAGTGAGGACGTTTGAGTTGGCATAAATTCATTATATCGAGAATGGGCAAATTTCAAGAGCAATCCTCAGACAGGTCGATTTTTATTTTTAAATTAGGACTTTTTGGCATATATATAATACTAGTGACGTCATCCATCTGAGCGTGATGACGTAGTCGATGATAGTCGCTCATTTGAAAGGTTATTTATTTCTCTATTCACCAATATAAACATTAACATAATAATTATTTATACAGGGTTTACAAAAAAATTTTTTTTATTAAATTAACTTTGATTAAATTTGACAAATAGAAGAAAAAATTTTTTTGTACACCATGTATAACTAATTATGTTAATGTTTACATTACTGAATAGAGAATTAAATAACCTTTCAAACGAGCTATCACACAACCCCTACTCCTATTTAAAAAAATCATCGATTACGTCATCACGCCCAGATGGATGACGTCACTAGTAATATATATATACCAAAAAGTCCTAATTCAAAAATAAAAATCGACCTGTCTGAGGATTTCTCTTGAAATTTACCCATTCTCGAGATAATGAATTTATGCAAACTCAAACGTCTTCACTTATACTACAGTGTCGAGCCCGCTTGATTAGCAATTACAAAAACAAAGGGGTTTTCGATATTTTATTGCAAAAAACTCTTCGGGATTTTATCAATCAATGTTTAAAGAATATCTACGTACCTTGGCAACATTGAAATTTTTAGATAAATGTCCGATTTCAGGTTAAAAATGACGGATATCGCAATTTTCAAAATTTTCAATCGCTTATATAACAAAAACTATTAACTTAAGAGAAAAATCACTAAAGACCTTTTCTGTTTGGAATGACTCAAAAAATCTAAAAAAAATTTGTTCGATGCAAAAAGAATAATTTTAGGAAAAACCCCTAATATTTCCCCTCGCCTGGCAAGGTCTTATGCTCTTCAGAATCGCCTGTCATTGTACACATTTCTTCTAAATGACTTACTCAAACACATACTTAAATTTAAACCTTACAGGAGAAAGTTTATTTTACCCCCTAAATTTGCACTTTTCGATTCACCTGGTAGATACACGTGCACCGCTGAGGCCTGCCAGGTCATGGTTTTTAGCCTTGGTGTGCTATGAATTATCACTAGACAAATTTCTAGCCTTACAGGACGACCGTTAGTCGGAGGGTTCACTAGCTCTTAGACTATTAGGCCTCTATTAGACTAGGTAACTGGTGACGCAACTGGTGGCGCAACTAGTGGGCCCACCAAATTTAAGCACAAAAGAATATGGGCAACTGGTGGCCGATAATAGCCACCAGTAAAAATAATAAAATGCATAGTGAATGTTATTTAGTAATTTAGTCCAGAGAAGGAAAATTGATGTATTATACGTTATTTCCTGAACTTTGTGCCGACGAAGTAAAATTTTTCAGTATTTTCGCATATCAAAATCGTCTTTTTTGGAACTCTTGGACTACACTATGTGGTATTGATACAAAAATGAGGAAATTTAGGAAAACTTATATAAAGATTTTTCTAAAATTAAATCTACAGCTTTTATAATTTTTTATGTCACTCCTCTCACTAACAAATCGCGCGGTTAAGTTAATGTAACATAATTGTTTAACTAATTGATCTAATTAAATGTTACGAATTGGAAATGAAAGAAAAATATTAAAGCTATTTTATAGTTACAATACAAAGAAAAATATGTTGCGTAAGCACAGTGTGGGTGGAAAATGTGACTTACATAAAACTTCCCATAATACCAATTTTCGATATTGTGAAATATAAAGGTACTTTGCATACCATTTTTTTGACATACCTCGTATAAAATGGACAAAATTTGATATACTGAATTCGCTCTACCGAGATTCACTTTAACACATTCGGAATAGGAAACATACAACACAAAAATTCCTACCCCACACTATTAACTGCTAAAATAAACTTAACCTTTCATTAAAAAAAGAAGAATTATTAGAAATAGTGGGAGTGTCTACTAATTTCATAAAATTTTGTGGAGTTTATTTCTACAAAATATTTTTATTTTGTACAATAAATAATTTTCTCATTTGTTATCATTATATTATAATTGTGTAAATAAATAATTATTGATTGGCGAAAGGTTTATGTTATACATATTTATGTCTGTTTACTATTAATAATATTGGCTATGAGCAGCTGCGTTGGTTGTGTAGTAATTTCCAGTCGCTTCTGACAACTGAACTTTCCAAAAAAGAAATTACTAACGTCAGTGTCAAAGTGAATCTCGATAGAGCGAATTCAGTATATCTGATGATTCCTTCTTATATTTTAGGCTATGCAGAGCATTTTATAAAGAATAACTTTTTTTCGTAAAATTGATAGATAATAAAAAAGTTTCCCATATGGTTTCAAGTTACGCAGACATACTGTATAACAGCTCAATTTTTTTTAATTTTCCAATTGTAATGTCGCATTTGGATTCAGCATAATCAAAAACAAAATAGAAACATTTTTGATCAAGGTAAAATGATGAATTCACCGATATTTCTAAAATATTTTATAGAAAACAGCTTTTATTATTTAAACAATGAATAAACAATTAGTGGCTAAATCTACGAGAAGAACCTTTTACTCTAACATATTTATAAACCAACAAAAAAAGTTTTAGAAAAATATACGCTTGTTAAATTTTTTTCAAAACAATGAAAGTTTTCAATCTACAATAATTCCCCTATAAATAATGAAATTATTGCAAAACTTTTATATATTTAATTTTAGTTTTAAAAGATTATTTAAAAATCATAAGATCACTCAGTATAGAAGTTAATAGAAATACAAAGATAAGGAAATACGAAGCACTCGATTACAATACAAATGAACTAGTGGTGGCCGACACCAGTTGCTCAGTCTAATAGGGTCCATATAACATAATGCCCCGGCTTGGTGGCGCCACCAGATCTGGTTACTCGGCTGGTGGCCGGGTTCGGTCACCGGAACGACAACAATTTCTGGTGGCGCAACCAGTTGCCGTAGTCTAATAATAGGTCTCATTTACTTAAATGCCCCGTGACGTCATGAGTCACTAGTGGAGCAACTAGCGTCACCAGTTGCCTAATAAAGGCCGCTATTATATTAGACAACTGGTGACGCCACCAAGTTGCTCCACCAGTGACTCATGACGTCACGGGGCATTTAAGTAAATGAGACCTATTAGACTACGGCAACTGGTTGCGCCACCAGAAATTGTTGTCGATCTGGTGGCCGAACCAGTCCACCAGCCGGGTAACCGGGTCTGGTGGCGCCACCAAGCCGGGGCATTATGTTATACGGACCCTATTAGACTGAGCAACTGGTGTCGGCCACCACTAGTTCATTTGTATTGTAATCGAGTGCTTCGTATTTCTTTTCTATTAACTTCTATATTTTCTATTAACAAGCGTATATTTTTTTAAAACATTTTTTGTTGATTTATAAATAGGCTATATTAAAAAGTTCTTTTCGCAGATTTAGCCGTTAATTGTTTATTCATTGTTTAAACAATAAAAGCTCTTTTTATTTTGTTTTAAATTATGTATGCCAAAAAAATTGTATGTAAAGTACCTTTAGATTTCACAACATCGAAAATTGTTATTATGAAAAGTTGTTAAGAATTAAAAACTATGTTTTGGGACGCATTAATTTTATTACATCATTCTAATTGAAAAAAAAATGCATTTTTTTTTTAATTACGGATACCCAACATAATTTTGTTATAAATATCTATAAGTATTTTATTATTAATTTTACGAAAAAAGTTATTTTTTACAAAAAGCTTTATATGGTCTAAAATCTAAGATGCAATCATAATATATAAACTTTTATCAATTCTATACGAGTTATGTTAAAAAATATGAATTTCGTCCAAGAGTAAAGTACCTTAAGCCCGGCCGCACATCAAAGAAACATGAAACGTAAATTACGTTTCATGGAAATAAACCACTGCTAAACAAATATATATATCTGGCCATTTATGAGACTCTCCGAAAATAAAAATGTGTCATGAGCATGAATCACACTCGTTTCATTAGTAGGCGGACTTTGAGATGTTTTTAGCAGTGTTTTCTTTTCATGAAACATGTTTTTCGTTTCATGTTTCATGTTTTTCGTTTCATGTTTCTTTGGTGTACGGCTTGGCTTACAGTTCACAATATTTCAATTAGAAGAATGTAATTGCATATTCAAACATAGCTTTTAATTCCGAACAAATTTTTATAAAACATTTTTCGATATTGTTTAATATAAGGATACTTTACTCTTGAGCGAAATTCATTTTTTTTGACATACCTCGTATAAAATTCACAATTTGAATCTGATGGTTGCATCTTATATTTTATACTATTAAGAGCATTTTATGAAGAATAACTTTTTTTGTAAAATTGATAACAAACAAGTTTCCAATTAGTATGGTATAGTTAGACCCAAACCCAGACATCCAAAGTGAAAGTTATCCTCCAACATCAAATTGTTCTATATGGTCCACATAATGTTCAGAAAAAAGTCACACCATTTTGAGCGTCGGGTTTGGGGGGGAGAGGGGGGAGAAATCTGCAAATTCGTAGTTTTTTACGTTTTTCGTCAATATTTCTAAAACTAAGCGGTTTAGCATGAACAACCCTCTACACAAAACTGTTCTACATTAAATTTGAAATAAAAAAGGCTCTATGCATAACCCTTCTAAAATGAACGGGCCCAAAGTTAGGGAGGTAGTATAGTATAATTGGTCCAAAAAAGGCCTAACCCAGGCATCCAAAGTAAAAGTTTTTCTTCAACACAAAATTGTTCTATATGGTCCACATATTGTTCAGTAAAAAGTTACACCATTTTGAGCGTCAGGTTTGGGGGGAGATGGGGGAGAAGTCGGTAAATTAGTAGTTTTTTTACGTTTTCGTCAATATTTCTAAAACTATGCTTTAGCGTAAGGAATGTTCTATAGAAAAATGTTTCACATAAAATTCAAAACAAAAAAGGTTCTATGCATAATTGTTATAAAATCAACGGTTCCAGAGTTACGGAGGGTGAAAAGTGGAGGTTTTCGATACTTTTTATAATTACCGATTTCTCCCCCCTCCCCCCCCCCCCCCTCCAAACTCGACGCTCAAAATGGTGTGACTTTTTACTGAACATTATGTGGACCATATAGAACAATCTGGTGTTGGAGGATAACTTTCACTTTGGATGTCTGGGTTTTTGGTATAGTTATATCATAAATATTGCCCAAAAAATATAAAAAGTATCGAAAACCTCGACTTCTCGCCCTCCGTAACTCTGGAACCGTTGATTTTATAACAATTATGTATAGAACATTTTTTATTATAAATTTCATGTAGAACATTTTTGTATATAACATTGTTTACGCTAAAGCATAGTTTTAGAAATATTGACGAAAAACTTAAAAAAAAACTACTAATTTACCGGCTTCTCTCCCATCTCCCACCTAAACCGGACGCTCAAAATGGTGTAACTTTTTACTGAACAATATGTGGACCATATAGAACATTTTGGTGTTGGAGGAAAACTTTTACTTTTGATGTTTGGGTTAGGCCTTTTTTTGGACCAGTTATACTACCTCCGTAAATTTGGAACCATTCATTTTAGAAAGATTATGCATAGGGCCTTTTTTATTTCAAATTTAATGTAGAACAATTTTGTATAGAGGGTTGTTCATGCTAAACCGCATAGTTTTAGAAATACTGGCGAAAAACTTAAAAAACTACGAATTTACCGATTTCTCCCCCCCTCTCCCCCCCCAAACCCGACGCTCAAAATGGTGTGACTTTTTTCTGGACATTATGTGGACCATATAGAACAATTTGGTGTTGAAGGATAACTTTCACTTTGGATGTCTGGGTTATGCCATCTTTTGGATCAACTATACTATACTAAATTGTATTTGATTATTTTTCCAATTCCAATTCATTTTATTATTTTTGCTGGTGGCTATTCTCGGCCACCAGTTACCCGTGCTCATAATTTGGTGGGCCCACTAGTTGAGCCACTAGTTGCGCCACCAGTTACCTAGATAGAGCCCTAATAGCGGCCTTAAGGCAAGCGTCCACAGACCCGCATCGTACGCAACGGATTTTAGTTTGACAATCGATAATGCGATCCGTACGATGCGGATCAGTGGACGCGGTTACATAAGTTTCTGTACAAGGCAAACTAAAATCCGTTGCGTACGATGCGGGTCTGTGGACGCTTGCCTTTAGATAGATAGGGCATGTACTCGTAATCAGGCGAAACGAAGATGCCATAGTCAGAAAAGCTATATACCGAAGAGGGCCGATAGGACAACGAGCAAGAGGAAGACCGAGACTTTAGGTACCAAGACAACTTAGAAAATGATTTGAAATCTATTGGAACTAGAGCATGGAGAAGAGTTGCCAGAGACAGGGGCGAATGGAGGATTGTTCTGAAGAAGGCTTTGGCTCATAAAGACCTGTAACGCCACTGTTGATGAAAAATTGCAAAATTGTTAGTCCTTTAGTTAGGGACACACCGTAAATACAGAAGCAGTTATTAAAAATGTATCTGCTTCGGAGATACTAATCCGTGCTAAGAGTAAGACTTTTCGGACCGTGTAATTGTATTTCCTTACACTGAATACGCAACATTTCGTCCGTGAGTGTAATTTATAGTTGACTTCATTGATTGGAAATAGAATTCGTTTGCGACAATCGCCTTGAAATTGTTGAGATATTTCCTAGTTCGGTTGCTTTATAGTGGACGTGCTTTTTAATTTTCTATAATAAATTTTAAATCATTGATTACGTACGAGTACTTTAATCAGTATCAGTACGATGTTTGTTGTTGTATATCGTGTGCGTATGAAATCACCCATCATTACATCTTTTAAATAGTTGCAGCCAATTATTATTTATTTGATTTACTGTAGTCAATTGCGAGATAAATTGTAGATTGCTGTTTTTTTATTATATTTACAATTATTGTCTTGTGTTAAAATTAATAAAAATAATTTATTATTAATTAATATTCAATTCCATTTAAAAAACTATTACAGAACATCATTTTTTCATAAAGTTTGAAGAAACAATAGATTCTTTTGGACAATATAATATTATTGGTGTGAAGCAAATATAAATTTCAACTATACCAACATCTAGTAGAGTATAGGGCCCTCAGCACAAAATACAGTAAAACCTCCGTTAACCGAAACCTTTTTAACCGAAACGGATGACAGTTTCAATAATGTCGTCAATAAAAAGTAAATTTTTATCGAAAAACGGAAAAAATTCGATGTTAATTTGTTAACATCCGTCAACATTTAGACAAGACCAAAACGGCGGGTTCGTTGGAGAAATATTCCCATGAGATTTTTTTGCATAATCACATTCGTGAGATATCCCAGAATAAGGTTCAAGAAGTCGCCCACGCGAAAAGTGGTCCAATTTTTTTAACAATTTTTTTTAATCAAATTGCAAAAATCAATATTTTCTGCCCGCAGAATTTTTTTTTTAGATTTTTCGGACCATTACGGACAGAAAAGGTTTCTTATAATTTTTCCCTAAAGTTGATCGTATTCGAGTTATAAGCAATTTAAAATTTGAAAAACGCGAAAATGGCCATTTTTAAGACTTAATAACTCGGTTAAAAATGATTATTATGAAAGTCAGAAAGTGACTAAATCAAATTTAAAGCCCCCCCTTCATGGTCCTGAAGAAATTTGTCTCATTAATTTATTACTAAGCTATTATTTTTAATTATTAATAATGAGTGGTAAGATCGTATTGACGCAGCTGTAAATGTGAGTGCGAGTGAGATGCGCTATTGGACTGCCTGAATTGCATCTCTTTCGCCTCATCATGGACGGCCGCCTAACACGTGCATGGCGCTCATTATTTTTACTTAAAAATAACAGCTTGGTAATCAAATAATGAAAAAAATTTTTTCAGGATCTTGTAGGGGGGCTTTAAACTTTGCTTTGATTTAGTTACTTTCTGACTTTCATAGTAATAACTTTTAACCGAGTTATTAAGTCTTGAAAATAGCAATTTTTCGTTTTTTTTTTTCAATTTTAATTAAAATGCTTTTACCTCGAAAACAATTAACTTTGGAGAAAAATTATAAGAGACCTTTTTTTTATCCAGAATGGTCCAAAAAACCTAAAAAAATTGTTCCGGCCAAAAATATTGATTTTTGCAATTTGATTAAAAAAATTGTTAAAAAAAATTTGGACCATTTTTCGCGTGGGCGACTTCTTGATTCTTATTCTGGAATGTCTCACGAATGTGATTATGCAAAAAATCTCATGGGAATATTTTCTCCAAAGAACCCGCCGTTTTCGCCTTGTCTAATTGCTTTCATACAACTAAAGAACGCAATTAAATATACAATACATTCCGAAATCACCTCATAGTATTTTTTAATACCAACTTTGACCAAGAATGCTATGTAATTTGATACAAGAAGAATACAAAACACAATGATATTTTTAACCGAAATTCTTGTTATCCAAAACGCCCCCACCCCCCAATTATTTATTTAGCATTTAGAGACCTGCAACTTTTTGCATTGTGTTTAGGATGATGTGAGGAAAAAAGTCTACTACAGAAACATGGGTGAAAAGGCATAGTTGCATTTTAAAGTGCATAAAATGCATCCAAAAGTGCATAAACATGACAAAATAAATGTATTAAGGGCCGATGTACCTGGTGCTCAAAAACTTCCCAAACTTCAGAAGATAACATGCCTTAGCAGTGACCTTGTTCACAGGTAGTCCGGGGGTCGGTTCTAATAGCATATTCGTATTCAGAGACCCCAAAAAACGCCGTGTAATCTAGTTGCATGCATTCAGTGTTTAAAAACCTTCAAAACTTTAGAAGATGACGTTCTTTACAGTGGCGTAGCGTGAGTGTCGGGGCCCGGGGCGAAAGACAATTTTGCCGCCCTCTAATTTAAGTATTTTAATTTAATGTATACTAGACATTACATACATTAATTATAGAGAACTTTTCGGCGAGAACAGTCATCAATATTTTGTATTATACAGGTTAGATTTTAAATAAAAAAGTTTATTTAAGTTTTAGAATCACGTTTATTAATTCTCTGTCAATATTATATGCAAAGCATTTACTTTCTGAGCGCACAATCTTATGTCAAGTCCCCTTGTTTGTAAATATTTTTGTGCATCATTCACTTCATGTAGCACCGGTTGCCATAGGCCCAAAAAACAAGGAAAGGAAAATAACTGCATCGAAACTAGTAAAGCACCTGCATCTGTCCTAGTGTTTCTAATGTGACGAGAATGTCTCTGTAATGATGCGTCACATTTACGGCATCGACTCTTGCACTCCACCGCGTGCCTTGAACCCTTTCTGCTTTTGCCTGTAGCTGCTATCACAACTTTCCAACGATGTGTCGATGAGCAAAAAGAAGAATAGCAACGTTCTAAAGTGTCGAAAAAGGTTACTGAATCCACTTCGACTGAGGCAGCGTGTAAACAAACTAGGTTTAACGAATGATTTGAGCAAGAGCAAGGTACATATTCAGCTTTAGGGTTTATTTCTTGAATTCTTTGCTGAACTCCTGAATAGTTTCCAGCCATAACAGCAGCATTGTCATATAGGCCAGGGTAATAAGACAAAAATATACCCTGTTCGTGACACTTCAGCAGCCAGGGTACTGAAGCGTTTTTTCGACAAGTAATACCTATAGGAACAAATTGTAACTATTTCCTGCGTAGGATCTGGCGGCCATTTTTATTTATAAACAATTAATTGTCAAAAAATGACATTTTCCCTTTTTTTTCAAATCAATGGAAAACAGTGAAACTTATGAGTTTTTTAGTACAAATATCTTTGAGATTATGGAAAAAGCTTTAAAATGACATATTACAAAGTTTGATATACTCATTTATTGTTAATATAATTGCGAAAAAAGGTCGGGATTGCAAAAAAAATTATTTTCGCAATAACTATTGTAAAAATTAGTGTACAGGATTGAAATTTTTGTCAAATGAGGGTTCTTTGGTGCTTAATATGTGATAAAAATTTCAAAGCGATTCATTCCATTGTTTAAATTTTATTCGAATTGTTTATTTCAGAGAACATTTTTTTTTTGCAATAACATAAGTCAGAAAAAATTGACGTTAGAACCATTCCACAGGTGTCAAATGGAAGAGCATGAGCTATATTTTTAAATTGGTTTAAAAAAAGCGAATAAAAAATTCATTTATTATTAATAAATAATTATGGAAAAGTATCGTAAATCTTTCCTTATAAACTTTTTGGATATCTTTTTCCAAAAAAATTAACTTTTTTACCCTGTTTTAAGTGCACAACTACGAGTAATGTTATGTATATCATAATTGATAAAAAATTGTAATAAATATATATAATTTCTTATATAACAAAATAAAAAGTTTATAAGGAAAGATTTATGATACTTTTGCATAATTATTTATTACTAATAAATACATTTTGTATTCCCTTTTTTTAAACCAGGTTGAAAATATAGCTCATGCTCTTTCACTTGACACCTGTGGAATGGTTCTAACGTCATTTTTCTTCTGACTTATGTTATTGCAAAAAAGTGCTCTTTGGAATAAACAATTTGAATAAAATTTAAACAATTAAATGAATCGCTTTGAAATTTTTATCACATATTAAGCACCAAAGAGCCCTTATATGACAAAAATTTCAAAGCTGTACACTAATTTTTACAATAGATATTGCGAAATTATTTTTTTTACAGTTCCGACCTTTTTTCGCAATTATATTAACAATAAATGAGTATATCAAACTTTGTAATACGTCATTTTAAAGCTTTTTCCATAATCTCAAAGATATTTGTACTAAGAAAACCATTAGCTTCAATGTTTTCCATTGATTTGAAAAAAAAGCGAAAAATGCCATTTTTTGACACTTAATTGTTTATAAATAAAAATGGCCGCCAGATCCTACGCAGGAAATAGTTACAATTTAATCTTGTAGGTATTACCTGTCGAAAAAACGCTTCAGTACACTGGCTACTCGAGTGTCATGGGAAAAACCTTATTACCCTTGACTAATATGCTTGGACTCTACAGTTGCTTATATTTAGGCCATCAGCTTGAATCTTGTCCAAAATTATCTTTGAAATTCCTTCAGCAGTTTTGTCTTTAGTTTCAATGAAATCTATAAAAGATTCCATTACTTTTACTTCCTGATTTTCAATTACTACGTATCTTAATACCTGACTTGTTTGATCTTTATGAGAAAGATCTGGAGTGCAGTCGAATATAATAATTGAATAATACTTAGCCTTTTTTATTTGTCCGATATGTTGGCGAACATTATTTCGCAAAATGGCAATAAATTCGTTTTGTATTTGTGGTGACATATAAGTGATTGAAATTTTGCCACACATTTTAGAACTTACAAGATGTTCACGAAGTACAGAATCGTATTTTGCAATTAAATTAACCAATTCTAAAAATTTTTCTCTATTGGTACTGGTGTCGTTTTCTATATGTCCATGTAAAGCTAAATTTTGTTTGGCAAGGAATCTTATAATATCAAACATTCTGATAAGAATTTCCTGCCATTTCTTTATCTCTTTTGCCACTATGTCTTGCTCTTTTTTGTCAATAGTCTGTCCTTTTTGAAGCCAGCTCTCTAACTTGAAGTCTTCGGTGTATTTACGATCTCAAATAAACGACAATAAAAGCAAAATAATGCTGCTTCAGATGGAGAATAAGCCATCCAAGTACGTAAAACTTTTTCGCCGTTAGTCAATGTACGGTAAAACCATTCCTTAGTAAGCCGTCTTGTCTCTCTTTTTGATTTTAAAGATTCCGTGCTCCTTTCAATCGGTCCGAGTTTGTAGTTGCGATGAAAATATAAAATGGTTCAAATATTTACAAAATATTTTCATTATTTATTGTTAAATTTTGCCGCCCCCTAAAAAGTGCAGCCCGGGGCAGGCCGCGCCTGCCGCCCCCACTACGCTACGCCACTGGTTCTTTAGCAATAATCGTGGGCACCAGGTGCTCCGAGAGTCAGTTCTGAATGGCGTATTCGTATTCAGTAACCCCAAAAACCCATCGTGTAATCTGTTTGCATCAATTTAGTGCCAAAATCCTCGAAACTCCAGAAGTTGACGTGACCCTAGACACCAGGTGCTCTGGGTATCTGTTCTGATGGGGTATTCGTTTTTAGCAACCTCAAAAGCGGTCCTAGGAATCAATTTGCATCAATTTAATGCCGAAACCACCCGAAACTCCAGAAAATGACATATTTTAGCAGTGACACTGGGTACCAGGTGCTCCAGAGGTCGGTTCTGATGGAGTAATCGTGTTAAGCGACCCCAAAAACTCCCGAGTAACAAAATCTGGCACATAATATACTTATTTTGGCATGTTTATGCAGTTTTAAATGCATTGTATGCACTTTAAAACATGGCTGCATTCCACCCATTTTTCTATAGTCCCATCCAACGGCTGCGTTGGATGGGACATGAAGCTTGTTTGTGTCACCTCCTGCTACACAATGTAGCAAGCGTGACTCTGGCCCACTTGGCCTTTCGGCATATGATCAATTAGTGAAACCACTGCCCTATGAGTCCCGACACCATATGAGGGTGGCACGACAACGTGGGATGCCACCCTCATGTGAGAAGACATAGCATCGCAGCATTCTTAGTTTTATACCAAGAGAGAGGTTGTGGCCCTTGAAGAAGGCGCCTATCCGGTTAAAGGTGGATCCATCTTTTTCAATGAGCACTCTTATCTCTTTGTTGGTACTCTTCATTTATTTTAGTGCCGAGGTAGATGTAATGCGTCACTCTTTCTAGAGGTTTGGTTTAATTCTATTGTTGTCTATTGACCTTCTGTTATCCTTATCTTATCAGGTTTCTAATTATTTTCAGATCTTGGTTGTTAATTCTTCCTTCTTTTGCTTTGGTATTAGCATCATCTAGGCGTGCTGTACTCGATCAAACGCTCTCGTAATCAACCAGACATGCATATACGTCGCGACTGACGTCACTGCATCTTTGGAATAATACTCCGGTCAACTTACACATCCGAGGCTACAAAAATTACCATCAAGCTGAAAATTGGCAGGATTGTTCAAAATACCATTATAAATGAAATCTAAAAAGTCCTCATAAATCCGATCCGAGTTAAAAAATTTACGCGGGGTCAAAGGTCACCAAATATAGTTTTTAGCGATCATAAAATTAGTTCTAACAAAAAATGTAGAGTAGATAATTATCTATAAAAAATGTCTTATTACTTTTTTTCCTCAGAGCCACCGTTTTTGAGATACAACGGTTCAAAAAATTGTAATCGTCATAATATGCGCACACGTTTCCACACCACCTTTGAGGTAATGTACTTAGCGCGTTTTTTTTAACGTGGTTTCCCCAGTAGGAATATTTTACGTATCTTTTATGATTCTGTTTAATTTGAAGCTATTGAATAATTAATTGATATTGGCAAGGGTTAAAAATGATAAAAGTTATAAAAAGAGGTATAAATTAAAAAAAAAGGGAAATTTATCCAACTGGTTCATAATTTTCTAATACTTCTGCTTCCTCTTCTCCTTGTTCTTCTTCTTCTTCACCTTCTTATTTTTTTTTTCTTGTTCTTCTTCTTCTTCTTATTCATCCTGGGTGCAAGTAAATTGTCCCAATAATGATACATCGCATGGATCATCGATATAATCAAATGAATCCTCAATTGTTGGTGATTCAACATTGGAGCACGACCGGTTTTGACAATTAGTGCATGCTACCGAACAAAACAGTCCAACTTTTTTGCAACCACATTTAGCGCTACATCCCTTTTTACAGTTGCAAAAAATTGTGTTCAGGAGTTTTTCCGGCGCAGGTGGGAGTAAAGATTGAATTAGTTCTAATGAAGTCGACTAATTTCCATCTCCAGTCTTTTGGATCTAGCTGATAACCAAGCCACACTTGAACTTGGTAATATATACCCGAAAAAGATGTTGATGAGCAGCCGCTGAGGTTGGAGGAAGACAAGATAACTGCACTTGTTTTTTATTTCGAGTATTTTTAAAGAAAAATGCATATCGAAACTTATCTAAGCACGTAGTTTTTTTAGGCGCCCCATACATAGAGACAAGAAAGCTAATTCCGTTGGAAATAACTTCTTGTGGAGTTGAATTAGATTTTTTAAAAACTTCAGTACATTCAAGTAAATCTTATTTTTCAAACATGTTAAAAACAGTCGTTTTACCTCTCCTGAAAATGCAGATATATCATAGCCAGTTATTGCGTGTAAAAATATTATATGATTTTGACACTTTGCAAAAGTAGAGAAACTTTTCGATGAATATATTTCCCATTGTTGTTGACCTTTTCCAGTTTTAGAAAAAAGATAGTTTTTTCGAGCGGAGTTCGAGCAGTGAGTAGTACGAGCAAGTCTACATCTTCACCTACAACAATAGTTGTATTGGTTAAATTGGATTGCTCAACCAATCATTATTTACCGATATAGGTACCTATATACCGATATATTTTCAGCATTAATTTTTTTTTCAAATTTTCAACATTTTGCCTAGAAAGTTGGCTTTCATTATTATGTTCAAACCCTTCTGAGAAAAGAAATGGTAGGGTGATTAGATTAGCCGACGTACCGATAAAACGTGTTTATTTCGACAAAACCCATCTATACAAATTGAATAAGACGCATAAGTAAGAAGAATTATTATAAGTTAATACTTTGTAATATCAATTTACTATTTTTGTTAAGAATAAGCCGTAAAATTGAAATAATTTTCGCGTTAGATTCACTTTGTAAAGATTTTTTTGTTGGCACTGTAATAATAGAATACAGCTTATACATTGCATCCCTCAGTAGACCGCAAGCTGTATAGTAGAAACATCATATTTATAATAACTTATATGATTATGTGTAATATAAGTTAAGTTGACCGATATAATATTATCTTTACTTGTATTACACCTTCATTCAGTGTAATAATAACGTGTATTCAGTGTAATAATAATACGTGGTGTACTAATACATATTATATTATGACGATAAGAACCCTTTCAACTCTTTGAATCGTTGTATCTCAAAAACGGTGACTCTTAGGAAAAAAAGTATTAAGATGTTTTTTAGAGATAATTATTTTATCTACATTTTTTGTTAGAACTAATTTTATGATAAAACTTACCGTTTCGCTGAAAATCGCTAAAAACCATATTTGGTGACCTTTGACCCCGCGTAAATTTTTTAGCTCGGGTCGGATTTATGAGGACTTTTTAGATTTCATTTATGATAGTATTTCAAGCAATCCTGCCAATTTTCAGCTTGATGGTAATTATTGTAACCTCACTCCTATTGTTGAGTCTAACTAGACCGGTCTAATAAGACTTGTATTGAAAACAAAGCCTCTCTCGTACAAACAGCATTTATGAACCCGAACTGCTTGTAAATTCTCATGGATTTTCTTTAGGAACAATGTCAGAAGATGACTCATCATGAGGCTTATCGTAAGGTATTGTTCGCATTATTGGCTCTTGATTTTTTTGAACTGCAATAAACTCAGAATTCAACCATTCTATTGGTATTTCTTCATATGTTGTCGATTATCTATTGCTATTGATTCGTTGTCCATTAGTTCTGCTTGTGTATATTATCGGGGCCTGCTGTTTTGCTATCCTTTAGCTGTGGTATTGCAAAATTCTTGCTGTATTTTTCTTGGTCCATCATTTATCTTTTCTTCTAGCTCAAAGGTGTTAGCTATTTGGCCTTCAAATGGTTTCTCTATATATTCTTCCCACGTTCTTATTTTACTCTGTCCAAGATGATGTTTTTGTCAGGATCAGTTAGATTTCCTTTCTGTCCCCCCTTAGTCCGCCTGTCAGTTCTTTAGCTTTCCTCTGTAGATTGTGACTATCATACTTTAACTGTAGAGCCCCCATTTTCTTCTTATCTTTCCACTGCTTTTTCTTCTTTCGCCCATTTGTTTAAGAACCTTATCACTGTCATCCATGAGTTTCTTTTGATTAACTTATCTGACTTTCAGTTTTATCCTTTACATTTAGAACTATTTCTGTAATCTGTTTAATCATTTTTTGTAGTCACTTGGCTTGGACCCTCATTTTCGTATTAAGATCTTTGGCATACGTAGATCGTATCCTAAAGGTTATCAACACCTAAATCTGGGCACGATACTGAAGATATATCATTCGTTTGTTCTCAAATAAAAGATTTAATTATTTTTAAAACCTTTGTATTTCCACATACTTTATCTTCAAACAATAAAACACATTCGAACTCTTATAAAAAAATTTTGTTGTTTGTACGTTTGATGAAATATGTATACATATAATGTGCTTAACTATTGTTTGAATGCGTATATGTTGCGGGAACGTGTTGAGTAAAATATAATAAAACGAATACCTATTTATAGAGCACACTATAATATGTTTTTAACCCATTTGTTTTAATTCGCCATGCGATGAAATACTCACTTTCGCCAAGGACAATTTCACCTTGCCTGCTAATAGTCCAGAGAAATAAGGTTTTCGTCGGGACACTTGAGCAGCCAGGTTGCAAATGGATTTTTTGAGTACTATACAGGGTGTCCAGAAACTCTACCGACAAACGAAGACAGGAGATTCTTCAGATAATTTTAAGATAATTTAACACAATTCACTTAGTCCGAAAATGCTTCCTAAGGGAGCTAGAGCTCTTTGAAGATGGCGTCCTGTAATTAGTTTTTCTTAAATACCTCCAGAACGCTTCTATTTAGAAAAACAAAAATTGGTACGCGCATTTATCTTCAAGATATAAATCTAATCCATCCATTGCAAATTTCTAGTACCGATCATAGGCGTCCGTTTTGGGTAGGGCAACGGTTATTTTATCGCATAACTTTTTTATCTTCAACTTTTATGTATTTCTGACACTGGATTATTAAATTGAAAAGTATTCTAGTACTAAAAGGTACTCTTGTTTTAAATCGGTAGGACACACCGTTTTCTAGAAAAATCGATTTGAAAATTTTTCGATTTTTGAATTAAAAAAAAATTCAAAAAAAAAATTGTTTAGAAAGACGAAAACTGGTACATTTATTTATATTCCAGAGATAAATCAATTTCATTAATTGCGAATTTCTAGTACTGATCATAGACGTCCGTTTTGGGTTGGTCAACAGTTATTTTATAGCATAACTTTTTTGTCTTGAATTTTTGAGCATTTTTGACACTAGATTATTAAACTATGAGGTATTCGAGTACTAAAAGTTACTCTTACTTTATGTTGGTAAAATACTTGTTTTTTGTTGAAAAGTTCTTTCAATTTTTTTTTTTTTCAAATTCCAAAAACGAAAAACTTTCAAATCCATTTGTCTAGAAAACGGTGTATCCTACCGACTTAAAGCAAGAGTACCTTTCAGTACTAGAATACCTCACAATTTAATAATCCGGTGTCAAAAATGCATAAAAGTTAAGGACAAAAAAGTTATGCGATAAAATACCCGTTTCTCTACCCAAAACGGACGCCTATGACCCGTACTAGAAATTTGCAATGGATGAAATCGATTCATCTCTGAAAAGTAAATACGCATACCAATTTTTGTTTTTCTAAATAAAAGCGTTCTGGAGGTATTTGAGAAAAACTAATTTCATGACGCCATCTTCAAAGAGCTCTAGCTCCCTTAAGAAGCATTTTCGGACTAGGTGAATTGGGTTAAATTGTCTTAAAATTATCTGAGGAATCTCCTGTCTTCGTTTGTCGGTAGAGTTTCTGGACACCCTGTATACCTAATACATTATAAATACAAAAATGACCGTCACAGTTCGGACGAGAAACTTAGTTAATAACAAATAAAGATCAAAAATGGCAGTTTTTTCGTTTAAGTCGCTACAGGTAAAAATAGGGTAATTAAATGTTTTATTTATAATATTCTTCTTTTTGTAGATGAGCCAAGGTTTAAAATGGCACTTTTTGAATTTTGGTCCGATCCTTTTTTGTTTCGGAAAGTGCAAAATAAGACTAAAATTTCAAAAATAAAAAATGTGCTATAACTTTTGCGAAAATGGCCTTAAGACTTTCATATTGCACGAAAACTTGAGTCAAACATTCCGTATAATGCACAAAAAATTTTAAGACGATCCGTCAATCAGTTTAAATTTTATTCAATTTGTTTATCGCAAAGAGTTTTTTTTTCGCAATGTTATTGTTCAGAAAATAATAATGACATAGCAATTCTGTGGAAACTACATGCAAGAATAATAGTTACATTTTTAAAGTATTGAAAAAATCATTAAAAAGTCGTTTTTATCACTCCGAGAAAAGTTTAGTAAAATAGAGTAATTTTTGGCTTTTAAACAATTTGAATAACTTTGTTAATATTGACTATAGAGTAAATCTACTTTAGGATTTCAAAAGCTGGTATTTTTATACGAATTCTCAGATAAAAAACTTTTTGCCTAGGTTAATTAGGTTCAAAGTTAGCCACTTTTATTATTTAATTCGCAGTTACTTCTATATACATCAAATTTTCCTGTTGCAGTGTTAGTACTACGAAACTACTCCGAAATTAGATACTACTCCGAAACGGCTTGGCCGATTTTTATAAAATTTTACACGTTTATCCTGTAGGACGTTGAAGAGGTTTTAATCAATTTTTTATACCCATAAGTTATAAGGGGGGTTGCCCCTCTGACATTTTTTTTTATTTTTTAGACAAAATTATCTACCTTAATTTTATATGATGTAGAATTAAAAAATACATACAACCCTTAATTTTTACTCTTCTATCACCAACCGCTATTTGTTAATAGCCATCTATACAAATATATTTATGTATATTTACATCTATAAAATTCTCCTGTCACAGTGTTAGTTTCCATACTCCTCCGACACCGCTTGACCGATTTTTATGAAATTATATATGTATATTCGGTAGGTCTTAGAATAGGTCGTAATCTATTTTCCATATCCCCGAGTGATAAGGGGAGTTCCTTCTAACATTTTGTAATGTTAGGTGGGGTTGTGTGTACATAAAGTACTCTATAAGACTACGACTACATACAAATTTAAAAAATTATGATCAAAATCCATCAACAAGTTTCAGCGATATTAATCGCAGCATATGTTTGCAGAATCAGTTTCTTTTTGTGAGTGCACGTATTTTAGTAATTCCCCTCCACCGACCACGAATTAATTCCGTTCGGACGCCACTTTTGAAGCTTTATTAACCACTCTGTTGAGGTTCAAAGTTTACTCAAACTTTTACACATAACTTATATATCTTCAACTTCAAAATAGCTCTAGTTAGGTTGCTTAATTGTTATAAACAAAGTAGCCGTCAATTAAATAAAAAAAGTGGCTAACTTTGACCGTAATTAACCTAGGCGAAAAGTTTTTCTTTGAAAATTCGTATAAGAATACAAATTTTTCAGATTCCATTGTAGTTTTAGCCTACAGTCAATATTAACAAAGTTATTCAAATTGTTTATGAGCCAAAAATGACTCTATTTTAGTAAAATGTTTGAGTGATAAAAATGACTTTTTAATGATTTTTTTAAATGCTTTGAAAATATGACTATTCTTCTTTCATGTCGTTTTCACAGAATTGCTGTATCATTATTATTTCCTGAACAATAACATTGCGAATAAAAAGCTCTTTGGGATAAACAAATTAAATAAAATTTAAACTAATTGACGCATCGTCTTAAAATTTCTTGTGCATTGTATGGACTATTTGACTCAACTTTTCATGCAATATGAAAGTCTTAAATTCATTTTCGCAAAAGTTATAGCAAATTTTTTATTTTCGAAATTTTAGTTTTATTTTGCAATATCCGAAGCAACAACTAATCGGACCAAAATTCAAAAACGCCATTTTAAACTTTGGCTCATGTACTAAAAGAAAAATATTATAAATAAGACATTTAATTACCCTATTTTTAACTGTAGCGATTTAAACGAAAAAACTCTCATTTTTGACCCTTATTTGTTAATAACTAAATTTCTCGTCCAAACTGTGACAGGCATTTTTGTATTTATAATTTATTAGGTATATAGTACCCAAAAATCTCATTTGCAACCTGGCTACTCAAGTGTCCCGAACATGGTATATTTTTGCCTTATTTCCCTGGTGTATAAAAGGAAACCTTTTTAGCGTGTTCGTGTATTTTTTGGCAATCATAGAAATTACATGCGTTTAAAACTCTTTGTTAGGGGAAAACAAATTCATTGAAGGACTACGGTAAATATTAATAGATCTCCTCAAAATTCTGTTAGAAATACATAATGGCTTGAATCACGATACAAACACATCTGTCTGTGTGTATCCTGGTTTGAATATATTTAAAAGAAACTCAAATATCACATAATTTATATGGGATGAGATTAAACCACAATAAATTGATTGTAATAGAAATTACATGATTTAGAGTTAGAGGACAAAAATGGTAACATATTAAAAAATGAAGACCGAAAGATAGCGGGAACATTTTATGGAATTATTAATGGTAGACAACAACGAAATAGAGAATGACAGGGAGGAGTACAATTTAAATGAACGACAAAATGATGATGATGACATAACATACGAAGAATACAGGGAAGCAATTTTAAAATTAAAAAATGGCAAGGCTGCAGGACACGATAATATTAAGGCTGAGCTAATTAAATATATGGAAGGAGAAGGATTGCAATTACTATGGAAGATCATAAGGACTGTTGGCGTACCGGATGCATACCTAGAGATTGGACTCTTGCAACTATTCTACCATTACACAAAAAAGGTGATAAACATAAGTGTTCTAACTACAGGGGAATATCATTGTTGGTAGTTGCTAGTAAAATCTACGAAATAATACTAAAGAAAAAGCTACGAGAAAATATCGAGGCCACACTGGATGACAGCAAATGCGGCTTTAGGCCAGGGCGAGGTACAACCGATCTCATGTTCACGGTGAGACAGTTATCAGAAAAAGTCCTAGAGAGCATAACAGTAAGTTGTTTCTCTGTTTGTGGACTTGGAAAAGCATTTGATCGGGCTCCACGTAACAAGATCTGGGAAATATTAAACCGTAGAAATGTGAAACCGAAGTTAATCCAAGCAATAAAGAGTATATATAAATGTACACGTAATAATGTAAGAACGAACAATCGCTCATCTCTAGAATTCTACACAAGGACAGGTGTAAGACAAGGTGTTGTTCTGAGTCCTTTGTTATTCATCACTCTAATGGACGAAATTGCAAAAGAATGCAGGGGTAAGGTAAAAAGAACTAGGGTTGGGGTGTATAAACTTCAACAAGTTTACGTGTCAGTGTTGATATATGCCGATGACCAGGTAATTGTGGCGAAATCATAAAAATACTTGCAAGTTAATGTGAATGTTTGGAATTTAAGTTTTGCCCTTTAAGAAATTTGGGATGAAAATAAATATTGAACAAACAGAAGCTTTAGTAATATCGAAAACTCAAGAAAATATAAATGTAAATCTGAATAATGAGACCATTACACAAGTAGAGGACTTCAAGTATCTAGGATCAACAATGAATGGGCATGGAAATATAGCACCGGAAATAAACAGCAAGGTAATGAGTGCAACAAAATTATACTGTGCACTAAATAAAAGTTTTATTAGGAAGAAAGAAGTAAGCCTGAAAACAAAAATTACAGTAAAAAAAATACTAAAACTATTTAGTTGGCTATCGAAATCCAATATGTGAGGTTTTCTCCAAAAAAATTCCCACCACGTGGGAAGAGTCCTGTGTTGCCCTGGGTAACATCCAGGCATATCTTTAACATCACTTGAATTTTATATAAATATGTAAAACAACATAATCCTTTACATTTAAAGGGTTTTTACCCAATACATTTTGGTGGCTCAGGCATGCAATTTTTGGCTTTTAGAACACTGATGATGGATTTCTTAATCCGAAAACGTTTTGTATTATTGTGACCCTTATTTAGGGTATTTTAAAATATACCGTTTACAAAAAACCTGGTATTTTTGTGATTTATGGTATACAGCCAGCTACAGGAAGTTTATTTTCCTCTTGGATTTTGTAAAAATGAAAGTATTTCAAACTGTATACGAGCCGGTGCTACTCTACGGTAGTGAAACGTGGACAGTGGACGAAAACATCCGTAGTAAAATTCAAGCATGCGAAATGCGATATTTACGTGCGGTATCCGGGGTGACCAGAAGTGATCATATAAGAAATGAAGACATACGTGAAAGATGCGGTGTTGGAAGGACCTTAGACAGACTTGAAACGAAACCGTTATCGTGGTTCGGACATATCGCGCGAATGAGTGAAGGTAGAACTGTAAAGAGGGTATGGAAAGCGGCATCTGACAACAAATGACGAAGAGGCAGGCCAGCAAGAAAGTGGAACGCAAATATTGGAAAGGCTTGCGTAAAAAGAAATATTGGGTGGAGAGAAGCAGAAAGACTAGCTACTGACCGAAAGGCATGGAGACGTCTGATTTCTCCACTTACCTCGACACCGTAAGGTACAAGAGGACGGCTTAAGTAAGTAAGTAAGAAACTACATTTTACCGTGTAGATTACTTTCCGACATTGCCTTCTGAATGCCGCCTAGCCAGGATCGCCTTCCTCTCTTCCTTCTTTCCCTTGGCGTCCATTTTAAAATTTGTTTTGGCAGCCTGGCGTCGTCCATTCTTTTTACCAGATCAGTTGTCTCGTTTGAATTTCGTCTATGATGGTTGATTTGACTCCCATTATATTTCTGATGTGGTCATTCTGTATTCCTTCATGACTTGATTTTCTAGCGGATCTTCTCCAGAAGTTTATTTCCAATGCAAGTAGGCGTCGTTCCAGGGATTTAGCAATTTACCGTGTTTCGCATCCATAGAGCACTATACTTTTAAAGATGGAGTTAAAGATGAGATGTTTTATTTGATTAGATAGTTCTTTTGGTCATAGCATCGGGTTTGGGTATCTAATAATCCTTTTTCCTTTAACGATCCTTTGCTCTATTTATTTTTCGGGGCGCCCACTCTTGTTGATTGTTGTTCCCAAATATATATAATCCTCACTACAGTTCTGGATTGTTTTATGTTGGTTAACAAGGAGTTCATCTCTATAATTATCACACAATCACACACCATCATCTGTTCCCTTTTTCTGGACACAGTGTCTCTAATTTCCATCTATATGTGACGAATGTTGGCGATCACCATGGTAATCTTTAACCAGGATGTTTTTCTTCTTCCTAGACCTCGTTTTACAAATATTTTCCCTTGCAGAATGGCTTGTATATCTGGATTCATTTCGCATATGTCCGAAGTAATGTAACTTTCGAGATTTGATGGTGGTCAATACCTCTCGGTTCTTCTTAATTCTTCTGAGGACCTCATCATTTGTGATTCGGTCAGTCCACGGGATTTTAAGTATTCTCGGATATAGCCACATCTGAAATACTTAAAATTTTCTGCACATATCTTCGTTCAATGTCCACGATTCAACCCCATAAAAAAGGACAGAGAAGACGTAGCATCTCAGCATTCTTACTATATAATATATAATAAGCGAGTCTTCTACAGCTGTCGCCGCTTCTCGCATCCTAATTTCCAGCGATTTCTGTCGAAGCAATCTTCAGGTTTTAAGTCTCTGGCGGTCATTGCATCTTCGACATCTTCTCTCCAGGATCGTCTTGGTCTACCTCGTTTTCTTCTTGTGGGTGGAGTCCATTTTTCTATTTTTTTCGGCCATCTATTTTCAGGCATTCTCTGAAGGTGTCCATACCAGTTAAGTCTTTTGGCTTCGATTGTGTCTATTATATCTAGATCGATTTCCATTTGTCTCCTAATATCTTCGTTTCTCACCCTATCAAGTCTAGTGAGTCGGCAACATCGTCTCCAATAGTTCATTTCCATCGCCTTGATTTTTGACTTGTTTCTTTGGTTGATTTCCCAGAGTTCAGCGCCGTACATCCCAATACTTTCTATTATTGTTTTATACATTCTTCTTTTATTTTCTTTTGTTATTTTATTACTCCACAATAGGCCGTGTAGCTGTCTGGTGGCTGATCTTGCTTGGCCAATCCTGGAATGTATTTCGTCGTTACTCCCTGCTTTTGAAGATATTTGGACTCCTAAGTATTTGAAGACTTCTGTTGGATTTATAGTTCCCATTTCAATTTGTAGACGTTCTGGTGTTTCTCCTACAACTAAGTACTCGGTTTTTTGTATATTAATTGTAATTGTTTCTGAGCATATAGTCTATATCACTCTCGTCTTCAGCTAGAATGGCTTGGTCGTCAGCGAAGTGTATTGTGTACAATCTATCGTCATCGATTGGGATGCCCATATTGCAGCACTTTCTTCTCCACAGTGAGAGTGCTCATTTAAATATATTTTAAAGAGTGTAGGTGCTATGCAGCAGCCTTGCTTTAGGCCCTTACTAATAGGAATTTCTCTCGTTAATTTGTTTCCAGTTTTAATGTTTACCGTCATATTTTTGTAAAGCTGTTGTACTGCTTGTATATTTTTTTGCTTATTCCTTGTTTTTCCATTGCTATCCAGAGCATTGAAAGTGGTACACTATCGTATGCCTTTGTCAGATCAATAAAAACTATATGGGTGGAAAGGTTGTGGGCTAATTTTTTCTCAATAACTTGCTTTATAGAAAATATGCTGTCCATACAGGATCTGCCTGTACGAAAGCCATTTTGTTCTTCTACATCTGTCATCTCTTTTTCAATTTTATTTTTTATTATTTTTCCATAGAGTCTTGAGAGTGAGTTTATGACACTAAGCCCCCTGTAGTTTGAACAATTTTTTCTATCTCCTTTTTTGTATATATTGTTAATAAGTGCTTTTGTCCACTCATGTGGTAAATCATGACCTTTATAGAATAAGGTGAAAACATACGCAAGTAGTTCTCGTAATACTTGTGGGCTGTGTTTTAGTAATTCGTTCGGTATTCGTTGTGGTCCGCATGACTTTCGATTTTTTAGAGTTCGTATTGCATTCTCGACTTCCTGTACTGTTATTTCATCGTCTTCATCGTATTCTACTTCATATGTTGTTGTACTGATGTTCGTGAATTGCGGTCTTGTTTCAGTCAAAAGTTGCGAGTAATGTTCGATCCAAGATCTTTCTTCTATTAAATCTATTCTACTAGTCTCTTTTCTGTTTGTTCTCAGATTTTTTATCGTTTTCCATGCTTCTCTTGATCTTGTTGACCCTATATATTTGTTGAGCTCTTCGCATTTACTTTCCCAGGAATTATTTTTTGCGTTCGTTACTAGATTTTTTACTTCTCTGTTTGATCTTGCATACGTTCGTCTATCATCTGGGTCATTTGTTTGCAGCCATTTTTGATACGCTTGTTTCTTGTTATGTACTGCATTAGCAATGTCATCTGTCCACCAGAATGGAGTATTCTTTTTGTTCCTTTCCACTGTGCCCAGCGCTTCATAAGCTGCTTCATTGATTTTATTTAATATCTCGTTATAGGTATTCTGGGCTGAGGAGTAAGTCAGGTTCGACAATTTTTGGCTAAGCCGCAGCTTATATAAAAATGATGTTGAGTCGTTTTGCAGTGCATCAATATTGTATTTACGTAGATCCGTCTCGAGTGATTTTGATTGAGCTGGTTGGTTGTCATTTTGATGTAGTAGTCGTGGTCGATACTGTAGAAAACATTTTGATCTTACCATATAGTGGTCAGTTCCACATTCCGGTCCTCTTAATACTCTTACGTCTTCAACTTGTATGTGTGTTTCTTGTTTGGTGATAACATAATCTATAATTGACTTGGTATTTCTCGTTGGTTGGACCCAGGCATACATATGTATGTTTTTATGTTGGTAGAATCCGTTTAGAATTTTCAGAGAGTGCTGTTCGCAGAATTCGATTAAATGTTCCCCATTTTCATTTGTTTTAGCATCACCGTATTTTCCCACAACTTTGTCATTTATTTTTTTTCCTGTCCAAGCATTAAAATCTCCCAACAGCACAATTTCTTTGCGGCTATTTATATTTTCTATAAGTTCTGATAAAGTCTCGTAGAATATTTGTTTAGCTGTTTTTGATGCATTTTCTGACGGAGCATATATTCCAATGATTTCGAGGTCGTGCCCTTTCCACGTAATAGATACTCTAATAATTCTCTCATTGATCTGTTCCCAGCTTTTCAGGTTTCCTTTTAAGTCTTTTTTTATCAATATTGATACCCCTGCTTGTGCTCTCTTGTCTTTTTCTACTCCACTATAAATATGGATAAAACCTCCTATATCTTCACTTCCTTGGCCTTTTTTCTTTGTTTCGGTGAGAACTGTGATATCTGATTTTATTTTCTTTACTTCTGCCATGACTTCGTCTGACTTAGTTCTCCACCCTTGGATATTCCATGTGTTTATATTCAGAGTCCTTGTTCGTTTGCTACGTCGTCTTCGTTTTTTTCCGTCCGTATTCCGAGGCTGGATTTTAGAATTTTTTGCAGTTAGTTTTTTACAGGTGTAGAGGAGCAGGCCCTACGCCCTAACCCCCTACCAGGAGGACCAGGATTTTCTGTTAGGGTTTACTCCCTTAGTCAAGAGTATGTAACAGAAAGAAATATAGTGACCCGTCTGCCCTCGGAAACCGAATAGCCATTCGGGGTCGGAAAAAACAAGAGTTAGCCAAGAGAGGCTGATAGGAAAGATTAAAGACATTTCACTCAAGACAAGTTGAAGAAGAGTAAAATGTGAAGGCCCTTATGATCCGCCAGGTGCGTTCCATAAGGGTATGAGTATTGATACACTTTGTGGTCCCGCTCATACATCGGGGTGTTGACTACAGACTGTATGGCTCGTCCAGCATGCCATAGCATGGAGGATGGGTGCACGCTATTTTTACAATGTAGACACCCAAATTCCATGGCCTGACCCATGCATTCTTACTTTTATACCAAAAGAAAGGTTGTGGCTCTTGAAAAAGGCCATCATACGGTTGAAGGTTGATCTAGCTTTTCCCATGCGCGCTCTTACCTTTTGGTTGTTGGTCCATTGTTCATTTATTATGGTGCCGAGGTAGTTGTAGTCGATCATCCTTTGTACAGCTGCTTTTTTGACGTAGAATTAACCTTCTGTTACCTTTTTCTTGCTAATTATTATAAGCTCTGTCTTCTTTACGTTTATATTTAGTTCATACTCTTTAATATAATACATGATTTTCTTCATAAGGACTTGTAGGTCTTCTAGATTGTCCGCAAATACTATCGTATCATCTGCATACCTGATGTTACATAAATATACTACAATATCCTGCACATAATATAAAACGTAGCGCTGCTAACAATAATACAGATAAAAGTGTGTAAGACAGTACGTTAGGTACTGTCAAGTGGCTGGCCACTGTTGCCGATCCTCGCCACTGTGGGGTCCATTGTCCAAATCCAGAGTGGCTCGTCTGTTTCGGATCTTAAGAACAGAAACAGACGAGCCACTCTGCAGCGCTACTGAGTGGATCCACAAAGTGGCTTAAACAGGCGATTTTGTAGCGTCCATTACAAAATCATTGGCGCCACAAAATCGCCTGTTTCAGCCACTTTGTGGATCCACAGAGTAGCGCTGCAGAGTGGCTCGTCTGTTTTAAGCGTAACTCACTCCAACTAATGATATTGTAGTATGCAATACTATATCTCTCTCCATAATAATAGTCAGAATGTCATCAAACACACACTTCATACTTCTCAATATATTTGTATGAATTTGGTTGTTAATAAGCATTTAAAAACTATTGAATATTTTATTAATCCTACACACAATATAAAACATTTAAAAAAAAAGATGATTTTAAAAATGAGGAATTATTTTAACCTGTAGATATTTATTAATTTGGAGCTTTGTTTTCCAATTTGACAGTTGACTGACTCAGAGCCTATTTTACATTAAATCAGACCCGTGGCACTACACAATTTTCGGGCCCCTAAATATGATTTAATAATAATAATAATAACTTTTTAAATGAATTTCATATACAAATTATATAAATAAATAAAATTTATGTTTAATTAATTAAACATTTTTTGAATACAGTGTGTCGCATTTAAGATGAACACAGCTTTATATTTCGGCTATCAAAATAAATACAGATTTGAAGTTTTGCACAGTCATATAGGTTGAAGGTTTACATTTTTTAAGGTACTCAACTGAAATTTTAATTTTAATTGCGACCTACTGCGAAGCCACAAACAGTGTAAATTTTCTATATTTTGCTTCGCGTTAGAGATATCGGAAAAAAGTTATTTGAAAAAGTTCTTCCAAATCTTATTCTAACCCCACATACCAAATGGTATGACAAAATTCGCACTTTTAGTTTTTCCAGTACCTATTTGTAGTCAGGATCCTAAATTTTATCTGTCCCGAGATGCATCTCGGGCTAGCTAATTTTAAGTTTTAGGATCCTGGTTACAAATAATGATAAAAATAAAAGTGCGAATTTTGTCATAAAATTGGTATGTGGAGCTAGAATAATATTTGGAACATCTTTTTCAAGAACTTCCGATATCTCTAACGCGAAGCAAAATATAGAAAATTTACACTGTGGAGTAGCAGTAGGCTGCGTTTAAAATACATAATATATAAATTTTAGCTGGGTATCTTAGGACAAAAGTTTAATGATTGCTATTATTCGTTGAAGAACGTTTTTCCAATGTTTTTTTCTTCTAAATAACTTTTTTCGATTAATGTTACAATTTGTCCTGCTGTACTACTTTTCTTGACGAAATTTCTTCAATTGATGAAATATGTTCAGGAGATCACTCATGTTGAATAACTGTCCTATTGCTATTTTTCAGTCATTATACCCATCGAAAGTTAGAAAAAGAATAATTTTCGTGGAAATCAGTTTACAAACGTAACAATAATCACGGCTACATTTAGGACTGTACACTAACCACTCGCGAAGATTTTTCCCCATCAGCTTTCATTTTATAAAAAATTGCACTTTGCAAATGTCTGGTTTTACTATTATCCAGTTGTGTAACACATTCACTAATTTTGTCAATATATTGATTCGGTCGATTATTTATAAGATATTGTTGAAATTCCAGATTTAAGTGTTTTGGCCAATCCCCTATATCGCTAGGAAAAGAGTTATTGACATTGCCGTTTTCTATAGTAGATGACGGAGTACTTGCGACAGGTGAAGTCGCTTGAAAATCAACAGTGGAGTCATCATTTCTCATTTCCTGTTCATAAAATGAAAGAATTTTGAAAAATTATTGTATTATTGCAATAAAAAAACCTTTCCGGGCCCCATTAATATGCGGGCCCGAGGCAGGTGCCTCACTGGCCTAGTGGTAAAATAGGTCCTGGACTGACTTGTCTCGACCTTGTAGGCAAATAGCCATGTTTTGATTTGAATATTCCACAATTTATATTTTGTTATATGTATTTGGAAAAGTTCTGTCACTACTGATACGTGTTGTTACACTCTGTGAAGATTTTCCAAAGTAGGTATCGTATTTTGAAAGTAATATAAACGCACTTTTCTTATAATTATTTGCAGATATACGTCTTTTATACAATCATACTCAAAGCTTCCCGGAAAAACAGAAATTACACAAGAACAAATAAAATCCACATCAGAGAAACATTTGTCTAAAAAAATAGACCTTATATTTAGTGGTGTAATTGAATTAGACTCTTCTTGTACTCGTATCTCTAGAACTTACAGCAGTTCTTCAAATAAACACGAATTTGTATATAATCGCATGGGTTCTGTTAGTCGTAATAAAAGTTATATTTAACATGGACAAAGGAGTTTCAACTTCAACCGGTATGCATCCTTTGTATGTATATTCACATAAAAAGTGGGAAAGTTAAAGGACAGTGAATGCATTTAATACTACGCGATACTAAGGATGTATTAAAATTAAATTAATCATACAGTGTGTAAAAAAACTTAAGTGTTGCAAACAAAAGTTTAAGTATTCACTTTCACTTCAAAAATATTTTTTTCTATTAAATCAAATTATTCGTACATAAGTCGTAGTAGGAAGTAAAAACCATTATAGCCAAAGTAACCCTACCTTAACCAATAACAGAAGGGACTGTGCCAGCTTTAGACAGGAGTTGGTGACAGAATTGACCTAAATGTACTAATCAAAACTAATAAACCACTTATTAGATAAAGAAGAAGAGAAAATAACCTTAAATATACAACAAATAGCATGGAACAATACAAAATAAATTATAAGTTAAACCAAAGGTCAAAATTATCCCAAAATCCCAAAATTATCCCAACAAAAAACTTAATCAAATCTTAGGCCAACGTTGACTACCAAGACTTGGTAGTCAACGTTGGTAGTCAACGTTGGTAATCAACGTTACCAAGACTTGATAGTCAACGTTGGCCTAAGATGGTTGATTAAGTTTCTTGATAGAATTTCACCATGTTCCCGGAGGTTATATCTTTTAACATCGGCGTTTAGCCTGTTCAATATTACTTCAACATAATGTAGACTGAATTATAATTTCAATCATTGTTTGGTTCTGGGGCTATTTAGCAAGTATTTGAATTCACTGATGATGGACTGATAGGTCCGAAAACGTTCTGAATTGGACACATTTTATTAAATCCATTGGGATTTTTAAAATTTTTAATAAATATACCAATTACATAGAAGTGGTTTTTACTTCATGTTAGAGTTTTAACTATATTGTATACAGCCAACCTAGAGAACTACCCCTTTTTAGTAAAAATGTAAATATTTAACTATATGAAATAGGTACCAAGTTGATACTGAAAGCAATAACAGAGTATAATAATTAGTAATGTACCCGTGCGAATGATAAGAATATTTACACAAAAAAACAGATAAAATTTTTCTAGTACATGTTTCATTGATAATATCATAGTGTACGGTATGTGACTGTAAATAAATGCTATTGTAATAAAAAAAAGAGTTATTAATTTGTAGAACAATACAAAAATGTCTTGTAATATCTTCTTTTTTAAGTGTCTTGCTATGTTCAACATTTTCAAACTTAATAAATAAGTACCTACCTTGAGTACACACTGTATAACCAATAACATTATAATATAGAGATATTTGGGCACTCCTTACTCTGGTTAAACTCTAGAATGATAATACTTTTGATTAGCTTACTAGCTGACTTGATTCCCTTCTCAGAGGGATCCGAAGAAATAATCCCCGGACAAATAATCCCGGACAAAAATTCCCCACAAATTATCCCTGGACAAAAAATCCCCAGACAAAAATCCACGGACAAATAATCCTCGGACAAAAAATCCCCACAAAAAATTCCGGACAAATAATCCCCACAAATTTGTTTGGACAAAATATCCCCACAAAAAATCCCGGACAAAAAATCCCCAAGAAATATTGGCTGCCGAATAGTTCTCTAAAAGTTTTCCCAAAATTTTGACAAATTTCGAATTCCAATTCCATGCTGAAAACTTCAAATTTTACATGACAAAAGAGTGAGTTTTTTCAAAAATCGTGGAAGATATGTGGAATGAGCTAAGGCCCCGTTTTCATGACAGGCGCTTAACGCGCGTTTTGATAACGCGCGATTACAACTACATACATTTTACTGAAGATCGTTCACATGCTAACGCGCGTTGGCATGTGAACGGTCTCAACTAAAACGTATGTAGTTGTATGTAGCTCATTCCCCATAATTTCCACGATTTTTGAAATAACTCACACTTTTTTGTCACGCATAATTTAAAGTTTTCAGCATGGAATTGGAATTCGAAATTTGTTAAAATTTCAGGAAAACTTGTAGAGAACTATTCGACAGCAAATATTTCTTGGGGATTTTTTGTGGGGATATTTTGTCCAAAAAAATTTGTGGGGATTATTTGTCCGGAATTTTTTGTGGGAATTTTTGTCTGGGGATTATTTGTCTGGAGATTTTTTGTCCGGGGATTTTTTGTCCAGGGATAATTTGTGGGGATTTTTTGTCCGGGGATTATTTGTCCTAGCTTTGAAGACGACATTTTTATGAGACTTTTTGATTGCCTTTGTACTGGTGTATTAGACCAGTGTAGTCGTAGTTGATTGAGTCCAGGTCAGGAGTTCCTCTCTGATGTGACTTTTCGATGGTCTTCTTCTGGACCCTGGATGGAGTATTAGCTCCTCTTTTGAGAGGCTGTCAGCTTCCTCATTTCCTGCAATGCTCTTGTGACCTGGCACCCACATCAAAGTTACTTTGTTGCTTTTCGCCAGCTTCTTCAGGTATTGTTTACACCAAACCAACTTTGACTCACAAGTAGGTATGTGACTGTATAGCCTTTAAGGCGGCTTGGCTGTCTGCTAAAATAAAAACTGTCTTATTTCAGACAATCTCTTGGATACTAATGTCTATAGCAGTGGTGGGCAAACTTTTTTAATGGGGGGCCACAAAGTTCAAGAAATTCTATAGGAGGGCCAAAATTGTAGAAGAAATGCATTTTATGTTAAAGCTATATATGTATACTATCCATGATATATAATATGTATAGACTCTCGGCGGGCCGGATTAAATATTTTCGCGGGCCGGAGTTGGCCCGCGGGCCGTACTTTGCCCATCACTGGTCTATAGCATGTATTTCTGCCAAAAAAAATTTGTGTTTAAAAAAATTTATTTCTATTTTAAGTGTCTCGCTATGATTCGACATTTTGAAACTCTATAAATAAGTACCTTTCGAGTACACGCTGTATAACCAATAACGCACATAAGTAATTGCTAATTTCTAAGCAAAACATTTAATATTTATTACACAAATAAAGTGTTGGTTTTCATTCTAATAAATTGGCTATCACGTGCTACGGAATGCCAACTTTAGACTTATCTTCGCCATGTGATCAATAAATGATCATTGTTGATCTTAAAGATAGTTCTACTTCCTTAAATGATTTTTTTAAATTCTTTTGAATTTGTCATTTAAAATTTGTCAGATTAATAAGTTTTAGCAATCATATCAATTTAAAGATCGATAGATAGATAGATATATATTTTATTGTTAGGTAATAATAATACAAAAACTACTTTTATACCTACGTCAAATATAAACATAAGTACATATAAATAAATAACTCAATAGTCAAATACCTATACACTTCACCAAGAAATTAACGCACCACCTTAAAAATGGGTCATTATATACTGGGTGTACCAATCAAACTGCGATTTTTCCTCAAAGTTCGCGTGGCCGTGTGGAATATTCTAGCATTTATAAAATACTGAAATTAAAACGCAACTATTATAGCCTCATGTTTTCTTAACATTCAGTTTTTTTATTCATTCGCTTAGTTGTATAATAAAAACGTTAGGTACTTTAACAACTAGCCTTGTTTTTCGTCAATAGAGGGTGTTTTTAAATAAGTATGTCAAACTTTAAGGGGAAATTCTGCATGAAAAAATAATGACAGTTTGATCTGAGGCCATGAGAGCCACAGTGGCCTAACTAATATTTACATTACTTTTGATTGTTTTAGTAATTGTATGTTGACCAATAATGATTCTTGGTCAATATACAATTAATAAAACAATCGAACATTGTTAGCTTCTGATCATTTTATTTAATTATGTAAAGTAATGTAAATATCAGGTAGGCCACTCTGGCTCTCATGACCTCATTTATAAACCCATGTCCGCAAATGCTTCGTTTCCGAGATAGAGGGTGCTGAAATTTTTCTTAGAAACTCACGATTTATTTATTGCTCTAAAACCGGTTAAGATATGAAATTTGATGTTAGGCTGGGATGTATTATGTCTCCATACCTAGTTAATGTATATAGCACAGCAATTTTTGAAGAAGCATTACTATCTCAAAGTGAAGGAATAATAATTATCGGAAGATATATTAACAACATAAGGTATGCAGATGACACCGTGATTATGACAAGCTCTGCTGAACAACTTTAATTACTAGTAAACGAAACAAACAGTTTCTGTAAAGAATATGGACTGAAAATAAATATAAAAAAGACCAAATACATGATAATAACTAAGAAAACAAACATACAAGAAGCATACATCTTAGAAATGTGCCGATAGAAAGGGTTGATAAATACAAATACCTAGGAACCCGGATTTCAGTCAATAATGATCAAACAACAGAAATATAAGGACCAGGATAGAAATAGCAAGAAATGAGTTTGTTAAAATGAAAACAATTCTCAGCAATAAATACCTTAGATTAGAACTGAGAGTAAGAGATTTGAGATGCTACAGTTTTCGATACTGCAATATGGACTTAATAGCTGGACATTGAAGTAAGAAGACATAAATAAGTTACAGTCAATTGAAATGTGGTGTTACAAAAGGATGCTTAGAATAGCATGGACACAGAATAAAACGAACACGGAAATATTGCGAGAAATAGATCGATAGATAGATAGATCTTTATTTAAATAGAAAAAAACCTAATATACATACAATACAAAAAAAAGAAAGTACACTATAAATTTTTGATATGTTGTTTAAGCAATATTTTGAAATTATTGAGATTAGCACATTTTTTTACAGCTGCAGGTAACTGATTAAACTTAAGGAAGCTTTTAAAAAAGAGCGAATTCATCGTACTTTTATACATAGTTCTAGGTATATACCTATATTATGTCATCTAAACCTCTGGTATTATAAGAATGAATATTTTTGTTAAAAGAAATGAATTCTTGAAAATATTCAGGTGATAAGCCATTTACTATTTTGAAGACCAAAATCATGGTGAAATAAAACAATCTATTTTCAACAGAGAACCAGTATAGAGTATTTAACATCGTCCTAATTGGGGTACGACGATTTGTTTTAAGAATTATTCTCATTCCACGGTTTTGTAATTTTTGTAGCATAAGTTTATTAAGATTAAATAAATATAAGATTGATGAGCAATAGTCAAAATGAGGTTGAATAATTGTGTTATATACTGTAATTTTTGACTCCATTGACAAATTTTGAGATATTCTGCTCAGAAAGTATAGTTTTTTTGATATTTTTTTATGAACATACTCGATATGACTGTCAAAATTCAGAATATTGTCAAGTTGGAATCCCAAATATTTAGCTGTTGTAACCACTTCAATTTTTTCATTATTAATATTTAAATTTATGTTCTCAGAATCGAGCAAGCTATATTTATGTTTAGTAGTGAAAACCATTGCCTTTGTTTTTTTAACATTCAACTTAAGTTTATTAATTATCAAGTATTTGTTAACCATATCTAAAATAGTATTAATTTTTTGAATGGCTATATCAAAATTTTCATCACTACAACAGATTAGAGTATCATCGGCAAAAAGGTTAATAAGCTCACAATTTACAAAAATATCGATATCGTTAATGTACAGAATAAATAAAAGAGGGCCTAGTACACTGCCTTGAGGAATACCTGTATTACCATCCATTTCAGATGATAAATGGTCTTTAAAACGAGCAAAGAATGCGAAATAATAAACACAAAAAATAAGAAAGTTAGAATATCTGGGACAAGTCAGTAATGAGGAGACAGCGATATGAAATGCTAATACTGATATTACAGAGAAAGATAAGGGGCGGACGGAGTATAGGAAGAAGGAGAGTGCCATGGGAAATGAAACGATATATATAAATGGAATAATTATGAATGATGGAAGACACTGAAACATGTTGTGTGTACCACAACTTTTAGTGCGTAGTACATTGCCCTCTATAAATCGAATTAGAAAAATTTATTTTGTTTGTACTGATTATAATATACAAACACATCTATATCTTCCCAATTTTAGACACATTATCGCGTCTGATGGCAAAACAAAGTAATTATAGTTACTTTTATGGCAATAATGAATTCTTTTCTTAAAATTTAGACGTGAAAAATGCACAATTTCATTGTTTATTAGCCAATAAAGATAAGATAAAAAGATAGGAGTAAATAATGTAAACAAAATACGACGCAAGCAGTCCCCATGACAAATTTATAGGCAAGATCTATCTAACTTCAGGTTGGTTTAGGATGTGAAATAATTTGATAAATACAATATCTAAATTCTTTTCTTTGCGTTTATTCTATAAAAGACACAAATTAATAAAACGCAATACACAATATCAAGTATGTTCTTCTTCTCTAAGTGCCGTCTCTCAATCGGAAGTTGGATATCATCATCACTATCTTTACTCTATCTATCGCTGCTCTGAACAGTTCTATGGAACTGCATTTAAACCAGTCCCTTAAATTCTTCAACCATGACACTGTCCTTCTTCCTATACTCCTTCATCCTCTTATCTTTCCCTGTATTATCAGTCGTAGCATCTTATATCGCTGTCCTCTCATTACGTGTCCCAGATATTGTATCTTTCTTATTTTTATTGTATTTATTATTTCGTATTCATTGCTCATTTCTCGCAATACTTCAGTCTTCGTTTTTTTATGCCCATGCTATTCTAAGCATCCTTCTGTAACACCACATTTCAAATGACTGTAGCCGATTTTATGTGTTCTTGCTTCAATGTCGAGCTTTCAAGTCAGTATTGCAGTATCGAGTACTACACCAGGGAAATAATGCAAAAATAGACCATGTTCGGGAAACTTGAGCAGCCAGGTTGCAAATGGGTTTTTGGGTACTATATATTATACCTAATACATTATAAATACAAAAATGCCCGTCACAATTTGGACGAGAAATTTAGTTATTAACAAATAAGGGTCAAAAATGAGAGTTTTTTCGTTTAAATCGCTACAGCTATTTCGTAACTAAATGTCTTATTTATATTTTTCTTTTAGTAGATGAGCCAAGGTTTAAAATAGCGTTTTTTGATTTTTGGTCCAATTATTTGCTGCTTCGAATATTGCAAAATAAAACTAAAATTTTGAAAATAAAAAATTTGCTATAACTTTTGCGAAAATGAATTTAGGACTTTCATATTGCAAGAAAAGTTGAGTCAAACAGTCCATACAATGCACACAAATTTTTAAGACGATGCGTCAATTAGTTTAAATTTTATTCAATTTGTTTATCCCAAAGAGCTTTTTTTTCGCAATATTATTGTTCAGAAAATAATAATGATACAGCAATTCTGTGAAAACGACATGAAAGAAGAATAGTCATATTTTCAACGCATTAAAAAAATCATTAAAAAGTCATTTTTATCACTCAGAAAACATTTTACTAAAATAGAGTCATTTTTGGCTTATAAACAATTTGAATAACTTTGTTAATATTGACTGCGGAGTAACCTAGTTGAGTCCCAGAATTTTTAATCCGTCTTTCCAATGGCCGAGTTGAGTCCCGAAAATGGGTAAATTGAGTCCCGTGCCTACCTGGGGCTTCATGTAGGTACACAAGTCGGTATACGTAATTATTTCTAGGAATTAGAAAGCAATAATTTTGGTTTATAACATATAATTTTATTACGAAAATGTATACCTAAAATATTTACAGTAAACAATATAACCTACAATTACATGCTAAATCATTTAGTTAACTATTCTAAATTTTTCATCTACCATTTTGTGGAAATCAAATTTTGATATTAATCTATTATTTAATTTGAAAATTTACATCTAAAAGTACACCTAGTATTTTTTTGGATGTATTTAAGAGTTTTTGCAGAATATTTTTTTTTACTTTTTTTGTACGCTTCTAATTTTAACATACGTTTCACTTTGAAAGTCTATTACAACTGTTAAAAATTGAAAAATATGAGGATGAGCCTGGAATGAAAACTCTCGCATGCGTTCGTCGTCCGCTGTAAACTGATGGAGTCATTCGCCCATATCTCTGGCAGAAACTTAGCCGATTTCGATACATAATTATCGACCAGATAGTCCGCAAATTCCACTGTCGTATGATTTTGTTGCTGTATTGATGACAAATCTTTAACTAACAAAACAATCTCCTACATCTTCTGGACAAAGAAAAAAAATCATTAAAATTACAACAGTGTGGCATATTGGAAATCAGTAAAAACACCAAAAACAAAAACACACATATATCATTATCATAAAAAAAGGTTCAAATATGTCAAATATGACTACTTACTAGGACTGTCCTAAATGAAATCGGCAGCCCTTCAATGAAACATTATTCCAAACCTCAGTGACACTTTGCTGAATTGCTTCTTCGAAATCTGCAAATAGTGTTTTTAAGGGGAAAGGCGCAAAATGTCGCCTGTCAAAATTTTCAATGTGTTTTAAATGCATTCATTTTTTTTCGAATCCATTTTCGAAAATTAATAAATATTTTTGAAAAATTTAAACGCAGAATGAAAGATTACATTATTACTGAGGGCCAAAAGTCCCTGAAAGTTTCTATAATGTTTATTTTAATAAGTTACAGGGGTGAAAATAAAAGAGAAAATTTAGTGTGATTTTAATTGCAAATATTTTATTCAAAACAAACTTTTTATTTATTCTAAAAGACTTTCGGCCTTCGGTAATAACGTAATCTTTCATTCTGCTTTTAAATATTTCAAAAATACTTATTAGTTTTCTCAGGAATCGAAAAAAATTAATACATTCAAAACACATTGACAGTTTTGACAGGCGACATTTTGCGCCTTTCTTCTTAAGCGAGTTGTTTTATTGCATTTACCAATTTTTTTTTATCGTATACAGATAGGTCGCACTATACTAAATATTGACTATTACATGAATTCATAACCAATAAAATCATTTCATTCCTCCATTCCAGACAACATTTCTAAATATGCTTAAGTACAACTACTTCAAATTAAAAAGCTATTAAAACGTAATTAGAAGAATTATGATGCCAGGGACTCAATTCGGCCATCTAAATATTTTGACCCTTCTTAATTCAGGTATATGGTACTCAATTTACCTATGCCCATTGACTGTAGGCTAAAACTACAATGGAATTTGAAAAACTGGTATTTTTATACGAATTTTCAAAGAGAAACTTTTCACCTAGGTTAATTACGGTGAAAGTTAGCCACTTTTTTATTTAATTGACGGCTACTTTGTTCATAACAATTAAGTAACCTAACTAGAGCCATTTTGAAGTTGAAGATATATAAGTTATGTGTAAAAGTTTGAGTAAACTTTGAACCTCAACAGAGTGGTTAATAAAGCTTTAAAAATGGCGTCCGAACGGAATTAATTCGTGGTCGGTGGAGGGCAATTACTAAAATACGTGCACTCAAAAAATTAAACTAATTCTGCAAACATATGCTGCGATTAATATCACTGGAACTTGTTGATGGATTTTGATCATAATTTTTTTAATTTGTATGTACTCGTAGTCTTATAGAGTACGTTATGTACACACAACCCCACCTAACATTACAAAATGTTAGGCGGAACTCCCCTTATCACTCAGGGATATGAAAAATAGATTACGACCGATTCTAAGACCTACCGAATATACATATATACTTTCATAAAAATCGGTCAAGCGGTCTCGGAGGAGTATGGAAACTAAAACTGTGACAGGAGAATTTTATAGATGTAAATATATAGGTGGCTATTAACAAATAGGGGTTGGTGATAGAAGAGTGAAAATTAAGGGTTGTATGTATTTTTTAATCCTACATCATATAAAATTAAGGTAGATAATTTTGTCCAAGAAAAATAAAAAAAATGGCAGGGGGTAACCCCACTTATAACTTATGGGTATAAAAAATAGATTAAAACCTCTTCAACGTCCTACAGGATAAACGTGTAAAATTTTATAAAAATCGGCCAAACCGTTTCGGAGTAGTATGGTAACTAACACTGTTAGAGGAGAATTTGATGTATATAGAAGTAACTGCGAATTAAATAATAAAAGTGGCTAACTTTGAACCTAATTAACCTAGGCAAAAAGTTTTTTTCTAAAAATTCGTATAATACTAGCTTTTGAAATCCTAAAGTAGATTTACTCTGTACTCAATATTAACAAAGTGATTCAAATTGTTTAGAAGCCAAAAATGACTCTATTTTACTAAACTTTTTTCGGAGTGATAAAAACGACTTTTCACTGATTTTTTTCAATATTTTAAAAATATAACTATTATTCTTGCATGTAGTTTCCAGAGAATGGCTATGTCATTATTATTTTCTGAACAATAACATTGCGAAAAAAAGCTCTTTGCGATAAACAAATTGAATAAAATTTAACTAATCGACGAATCGTCTTAAAATTTTTTGTGCATTATAAGGAATGTTTGACTCAACTTTTCGTGCAATATGAAAGTCTTAAGGCCATTTTCGCAAAAGTTATAGCACATTTTTTATTTTTGAAATTTTAGTCTTATTTTGCACTTTCCGAAACAAAAATGGATCCGACCAAAATTCAAAAAGTGCCATTTTAAACCTTCGCTCATCTACAAAAAGAAAAATATTATAAATAAGATATTTAATTACCCTATTTTTACCTGTAGCGATTTAAACAAAAAAAACTTCCATTTCTTACCCTTATTTGTTAATAACTAAGTTTCTCGTCCGAACTGTGACGGGCATTTTTGTATTTATAATGTATTAGGTATATAGTACCCAAAAAATCCATTTGCAACCTGGCTGCTCAAGTGTCCCGACAAAAACCTTATTTCTCTGGACTAAACACTTAACATCTCAAAGCTCTTATACTTTCAGTTCTAAATTAAGGTCTTTGTTACAGAGGATTGTTTTCATTTTTACGGATGAATTTCTTGCTATCTCTATCCTGGCCCTTAATTCTGTTGTTTGATTATTATTGTCTGAAATCCAGGTTCCTAGAAATTTGTATTTATCAACCCTTTCTATCGGTGCATTTCCCAAATGTGTGCTATATTAATAATTTTTAACAGTAGTAGACTATATTAAAAATAATTTGTACATAAACAGAGTTTTTGATATCAAATCACTACAATTCTATAGGGTGTGAATATTGCTACGAAACAGTGGTGTACTGAGCATGGTTCCGCGGAACCAGGCGCTTTAACCCGATTTTTGCTCCTTTTTTTCTAATTTGATGGGGATATTTTGAACTATTCAAATATATGTATACTAGAAAATGTAACTGCTAAATACATTTTTATTTTTGTGTAGGTACAATACTTATAAATAAAAACAAAGAATCAGGGCCTATTTTACCACTAGGCGCTTGAGGCCCCTTCCTCAGGCCCGCATTTTAATGGGGCCCGAAAAGATCATTAAAAGAAAATTTAAAAAAGAAACACACTAAAATTTCTATTTTTTTTTTCACCCCTGTAACTGATTAAATAAACATTAAAGAAGTTTTCAGGGATTTTCGGCCCTCGGCAATAACCTAATCTTTCAGTCTGCGTTTAAATCTTTTAAAAATACTTATTAGCTTTCTCAGGATTCGAAAAAAATTAATGCATTTAAAATGCATTGGAGCCGAAATTTTTCTCCTATTCCCTTAAATGTTGGCGAAAATTGCTTTATTAATTTCTTTTTAAGAGAATCTCGTCGTTTATTAAATATATCAACCCCGCAAATGTTATCCAAGGTTTTATTTTTGCTATTTTTTTTATTTAAGCTTTTTATCTCCCTAGGGGTTTGTATGTAATTATCTAACTTATTTATAAATGAAAAATATGTATATGCAATTTGAGAATCTATTTTATTCATTTCTTAAAAGTTATTTTAGTTTTACGATATTAAGGTTTTTAATAATTATGACCGGAGATTTAGATGTAGAAAATTTTTGAGTTTCATTATTTTTTATAAAAACAGCTGGAGTCAAGTGATCAGCCAGGTCAGTATGAAAAACGATAGGATTAATATTAATTTACTCTTTTAAATTAGTTTGAGTTTTTATAAATATATTCTGATTGATATTTAATGTTCATTAAAAACTTTTGATATACAAAGTGTGTTTTTATTGGGCGGGTGGGCCCGCATCCCAACTGGAACCAGGGCCCGCGGATCTATCGGTACGCTACTGCTACGAAATTAATAAATTACCCCAAATAACATTACAAATCATCATATTTTAAGAAATAAGAGATCGAGGAGAATACAAAAATGTAAAAATATGCAAGGGTGTCCCATTAAAAAGCGAATTTATAAGCCACTTCAGGTATAACCGGAAGTAGCAAATAAATGAAAATGTTTTCATTAAATAGTTCACCCTTCAAAACACTTTCATTCTAATTTTCATGATTCAGTTACCTTTAATTCGCGAGATATTTCTAATTGACGGCTTATCTGCCGCACCGTGTATTATACGCTATGCAGCAAAATAAAGAGTACTGAAATACGTATGTCTGAAACTTCTATGTGTCATGTACCGAAACGTACCAAGTGGTTTCCGAACGTCGTTATAACTTATGTGAATGTAAGCTTTAAATTAACAATGGTTTCAGCAGGACGCGGACGGAGCAACCTGTCACACGACCAGGGAGTAGGTATCTTTGAATACTGCTCGTAGACCAGGGTGCATCTGTAAAAATATTAGTACATTTGGATGTTAAAAGGTGACTCATTTTTTTTTTGGAAAAATTGCTTGAAAATAACTCATATAATAATATTTAAGTTATCCTCCCACTCAAAAAGATCCGGAACATTTAAATAATCAAAATGTCAAAAAATGAAGGAAAAATTCGATTTTTTTCTTCGTTTTTTGATTATAACTTTAAAAGTGTTCATTTCCGAGAAAAGTTGTACTAACATAAAAGTTGCGTAATTAAATTTCCTACAATATAGGATTAGTTAAAAATTTTAAAATTGTCACCCTTGTTGCAAAATAGCAATAATTGCGAAAAAGTCATAAAAAAACAAGTATTCGCATTTTACGTTTTTCAACCATTTATTCTAAACTTAGGACGTTCATATTTCACCCAAAAAAACTTTATGATATAATAAAACAATACTGTAAATTTCATTAGGATCGGTTTAACATATTTTGCAAAATAAATTTTGCAACCCAGTTTTCGCAAAAAAAATATTTTTTCAAAATATTGCAGGACTAACAATAAAGCAGGCAGCAAGTTGAATTTATTTTTGCATAGAAGAATACTGTACCTTTCATTTGCAATTTGCAAAATTAAAATCGGTTATCTACCACGGCGTCAGGAATTGTTTTAAATAAACATTAATTTTTGTTCCTCTGATTGGGCATTCCAATGACCTTTGATAATGATTGATAAATTTTAATTTTTAGTACATTTCGATATAAATAAATAAATTTGTTTATTGCAAAAGAAAAACACATACTCTATCCTTTGAAATAACACTTTTTTAGTAAAAACTTTCTTTGTTCATATATTTTAACTTAGAGAATAAAAGTTTATTATTTTTAAACATATGCAATTGTTTAAACAATATTTCACACACAATAATAAAATTAGTTTGATTTTTGTGAAATTAAAATATTAAAATACAACAAAATATAGAGTAAGAAAATAATATGTTAGATAAATATTGGAAGAAATTTTGGTGGAAATCAACTTGTGTTAATCGAACACCGCTGTCCTGCGCGTAGCACCAAAAATTAATGTTTATTTAAAAAAAAATTCTGACGCCGTGGTAGTTAATAACCGATTTTCATTTTGCAAATTGCAAACGAAAGGTACAGTATTCTTCTATACGTAAAGAAATTCAAGTTGCTATCTGCTTTATTTTTAGTCCTGCAACATTTTGAAAAAATGAATTTTTTTTGGGAAAGCTGGATTGCAAAATTTATTTTGCAAAATCTATTGAACCGATCTTAATGAAATTTACACTATTGTTTTATAATATTATAAGGTTTTTCTGGATAAAATATAAAGGTTCTAAGTTAAGATTAAATGGTTGAAAAACGTAAAATGCGAATATTTGTTTTTTTTTTATGTCTTTTCGCAATTATTGTTATTTTGCAGCAAGGGTGACAATTTTTAAAATTTTTAAGCAATCCTATATTATAGAAAATTTAATTACGCAACTTTTATGTCAGGGCAACTTTTCTCGGAAGTGAATACTTTGAAAGTTAAAATCAAAAAACGAAGAAAAAAATCGAATTTTTCCTTCATTTTTTGATATTTTGATTATTTAAACAATGTTCCGGACCTTTTTGAGTGGGAGGATAATTCAATTAATATTATATTATGAGTTATTTCCAAGCAATTTCTGCAAAAAATATGAGTCACCTCTCAACGTCCATCTCAAAACAGATGCGCCCTGGACTATCGATCATTTTGGGAGATTGCCACTCACCAAACCTAACACCACTTGATGCGTACATATGAGGAATGCTGAAAGAGGCAGACGGATCCACCATAGGCGTAACCAGGGGGGTGGTTTTGGGGGTTATAACCCCCCTTTTGGATGTACTTTGAGCTCTATACGCTTAACACCATTATTATTCCATACCCCCCAGAGAACTTCAAGTAGATGTAACATGTAACCCCCCCTTAGGATCATCCTGGTTACACCTCTGGGATCCACCGTCTGATATTCCGGAACTGCGGGCTAGAATTAAAGATTTTTTGTACCAGAGGACATCTTTAGCATCTGTGTAATCGGGAAAGTCGTCTTGAATAATGTTTGCAAAGCTATATCATGTATACCAAAAATATAAATAATCATAAACATTTCAATATTCATTTCAGTACTGTTTATTTTGCCTCATACTGTATGTGGAAACGTTGTACTTTTTAATTTAATTTTAAAAATCTATTTTAATTGTAGTACAAGCTCAGAACTACCTTCAAACCTTCCTGAGTAAGATAAACAGAGTTTAAATGAACTTTAGCTTTGTTTATAGAGCACAAAACAAACTGCAATGTTTTAAGAAAATCCGCTTGATATGATTATAGAAACAAACAACAATATTGATTGCCAGATAGCGGGAGTTGTTGTTTATTTAATAAATACAACCCAACATGAACATCGAAATATTTTATGTGTGATAATATATCATTTTTATTAAGTTACCAATTTAGGTTTCTAAATTTTCACGGAAATGCAATTAGTGTTCAGTCGATAAGCAAATTACTTTGAAAGCAATCGATTCCACGTTTTTTTTTTTCAAAATTTGAGTCATTCCTGAGTATCTCAATAAAACAAAACGATAGGTTTAAGATCTGGGCCTCCAGGTAGCCAAGGGATAGACGCATCAGAATTCATATCGAACGTCGAGATATTGCTCATTCAGATAGTACCTGAAAAGATATTTCCTAACATCGTTATTCCTGAAGCATCATCCTGTATAAACCATATTTTGCCTGTTTGCTCTTTCAAATAGTCGTGTATTACGTTTTGTAAGAACGTAATACCTCAAAATCATTTCAACCGTTCCAATTTTTGGAAGATATACTGTATATACTTATAAGTTTTTGTCCATAATTTCTGTCAATACAGGACTAATAGTATTTTGTTGATATGAGCCTTTGTGTGTAAGGGTTTTCTTCTGCCTAAATGAGACCTTAAAGAAAACGGCAATGGAAACAGTTGGCTACAAGGAAAACAGTAACAAACCCTGGATGACAAAAACAACATGGGACAAGATCCAAGAACGTAAATAAATTAAAGTCAAGTTACTAGGAATGAAAGGTAACGATGAGAAGCAACGATTAGGACAGAAATACTGGGAAAAAACAAAAGAGTCAAAAGAAGTGCAAGAAATGACAAAAGGTCATAACAACAGACTCATAAATGAAGCTGAAAATGCGGCAAGGGCAAGAGCAAACGACCTAAAAATTGTATGACATCACTAGAACCTTGACAAGAACAAGTCGAAATGGTACCACTAAAGTAAAAGATAAATGAAATTTAATAAAAAAATTTCTTCTTGGTAAAAGGTATATTAGTTTAAAAAGCCCTAAAGGGCTACAAATATATGAACAAAACGTTTTCGCTCTGTAACAAGAGCATCATCAGTGTTACAAGAACATGGTGAGCTAACCAAAAAATACAAAGGTCAAAGCCTTTCAAAAAACAGACAAAAGTATTATATAAATGAAAACATCGAAAAATCCAAAGGATGGATAAAATTCCTAAGGATACGGCCCTCTGCCTGCCACCTCTTATAACAGAATGACCTAGTTACCTTTTGACCCACTTACAACGTGTGGGAGTCATGTTGCCCTAGGGCCGTATCCTTAGGAATTTTATCCATCCTTTGGATTTTTCGATGTTTTCATTTATATAAGACTTTTGTCTCTTTTTTGAAAGGCTTGACCTTTGTATTTTTTGGTTGGCTCACCATGTTCTTGTAACACTGATGATGCTCTTGTTACAGAGCGAAAACGTTTTGTTCATATGTTTGTAGCCCTTTAGGGCTTTTTAAACTAATATACCTTTTACCAAGAAGAAAATTTTTTATTAAATTTCACTTGTAATTAATGGTATGCAGCCAAATACAGGAAGTTGTTCCTTGTGGATTTTTAAAAGATAAATATGGTGCCATACTGAAAACAGAACAACGAATTGTTACTAGATGGATGTAAGGCTCCTCCTACGATGTTATATATTTATCTTATCAATATTATACTACTATTATGGAGTTGAATCCTGACTACTTACTGAAGCGATGGAGGAAAAACTTGAGACCTTCGAGATGTGGCTATACAGGCGAATATTAAGGAAATCATGGACAGACAAGACAACTAACGAGACCGTACTATGAAGAATGGTTAAAGAAAGAGAAGTAATGTATACGATTAAAACGAGAAAGTTAGAATATCTCGGACACATCGTCCCTACCATTTCCAAATATCGAATGTGAAAAATCTGGTTTTTCAGATTGGATACCTTGTCTTCGCATTTTACGTGATACATCTTGTGGTAAATTCTCGTTATTGTAGCTTGATTAGGAGCGCGGGAAATACGCTGTTTAAACTATCGAATATGAACATTGTTCCATTTGGTTGACTGCAAACTGACGAAAATGATATTATTCGATACTTTCGTTTTGTATAAATATAACTAAAGGTATATTTGTACAACGCTAAATGTCGAATGTGTCACATTCGTTAGTTTGTGTTGTAATGTATACTGTATACAATTATTCAATTATTACCTATAATCTGTAAACTGTCGAAAATGCTAAACTGCTGAGAAGAACAAAATGCACGTGTTTACAATTTGTGCGAATTTTGTTTCAGTATCGCTTCCAAGAAATTTTTGTGAGGCAGTTTATGATTTCATTTTAACGGATTTTCATTATTTGATTATACAGTTATTCGCTATTATACATTCGCTACTTTGAAACATCGGACCTAAACAAATCTTTTATTAATACAAAAAGTAAAGTAATGAATGTGATTTTTTGGAAAGAAAAAAATGATAAGCAGTTCAAATTTGTTATCAATCTAACAAGGATTAAACATTACATACAAAAAAGATAAAAATTTTCCCATTTGTCAATGCGCTGATTTAGGAGTCTCTAAAAAAGAGTTATTTTGCTCTCCTGAAAAGTACCACTTTTCACATTCGATAGTTGGAAATGGTAGGGACGACATAATGAGAAACGGCACTAAACAATTATTACTGAAAATAATCCTTCAAGGCCAAGTATTCGGAAAGCGAGGAATTAGGAGAAGAAGAATATCATGGTTAAAAAACCTTAGGAAATTAATGGTTCTCCACAACTACAGCTAGTCTATTTAAAGCAGTGTTTCCCAAACTTATCTAAAGCGCGACCCCTTTTTGTTAAAAAAATTGTTCACGACCCCCTACTCATCACCCAAACCAAAATAGCGACAAAAATAGCGTGCCTAATTTACAACTGATGGTTTCTCAAATTTTATTTTACTTTACTGTTTAAATTCAAACTAAATACATTTAAAAAATTCAACAATTATTTTAATAATTGCGATCTGTCCCACTAGTACACTAGTAGTACTTCTGCCAGACTAGCATTTACAATAAAAATAAATAATAAAAAGTCGACTGCACATTGTACACCGCGACATCTTTGTGTCTACATCGCAATACTTTTCCATGATATTCGCGAAGGCTCTACTCCTTACTTCGCTACTAGATGGCACTCTGGAACGTTCTCGTAGCCTCGTTTTGGCTTTATATAAGCGGCGATGTGCAATGAGACCTCAGTTCGAAACAGCACGTTGTGGCGAATGCAGCGGTATTAAGTAATGAGTAAATATTTTGCGACTTACGTATTCCCGTTTACGTATTTACGTCTACGATAAATTACAAATTATGGATAAGTTTTTAAAAAGAAGTGCAGAACCATCTACGTCTGAAAGTGGCAGTAATAAAAAGAAAAACAGACTTTACAGTGATGAATATCTTAAATATGGTTTTACCATTATTTCCAATAAACCACAATGTGTTATTTGTGGAAAAGTATTGTCAAACGAAAGCATGAAGCCATCAAATTTACTTCGACATTTAAATAGCAAACATCCAGATAAAATAGACAAACCCGTAGAATTCTTTGAAAGAAAGCTGAACGTCCTTCACAAACAGCAAGATACTTTTCAATTGGCAACCACTACTAACGAAAAAGCATTATTAGCAAGTTATAAAGTTGCTTATCGCGTTGCCAAAACTAGTAATCCGCACACAATTGCTGAAAATCTGATTTTGCCAGCAGCTGTTGAAATGGTACATATAATGATTGGTGAAAAAGAAAAGTTAAAAACAATACCTCTGTCAAATAATACTATCCAAAGAAGAATTAGTGATATGGCAGAAGATATTCAAGCGCAAGTTGTGGAAAATCTTAATAAATGCACGTACTTCTCTCTTCAAATGGACGAATCCACGGATATATCTAACTGTGCCCAATTTATTACGTTTGTAAGATATGATACAAATAATGGCATTCAAGAAGATATTTTATTTTGTTCCCCATTGGAGACCAATACCACTGGAAAATGTTTATTCGACAGTTTTGTGAAACGCACAAGTAAATAATATGTTATTGACTGGGGAAAATGTGTTGCTATATGCACAGATGGCGCTAAAGCTATGACAGGACATCAATCTGGTCTTGTCGTCAGATTACAAAAAATAATGCCTAATGCCACATGGAGACATTGTTTTTTACATCGAGAAGCTCTGGCGTCAAAAGCTTTACCTCCTGAAATGGACTGTGTTATGAAATCCATCATTAAAGTTGTAAATTCCATTAAAGGAAAAGCTTTACAGACCCGTATTTTTCGAAAAATCTGCGAAGACATGGGTGCTATATTTCAAAATCTTCTTTATCACACCGAAGTAAGGTGGCTTTCAAGGGGCAACGTCTTAAAAAGAGTATTTGACTTAAGAGCAGAGCTTTTAATGTATTTGAAAGATGAGAAGTCCCCATATGAAAATCAATTTTCCGATCCTATTTGGCTTTTGAAACTAGGTTTCCTTGCTGATATATTCGAACAATTAAATATTTTGAAAAGTAATTTGCAAGGTCGCGACATTAATATAATTACAGCCACAGATAAAATTAAGGGGTTTATAAGAAAAATCGATTTATGGTCAACTTCACTTTGCAAAAAGCAGCTCGATTCATTCCAGTGCGTTCAGGAAATTATAGAAAATGTATGTTACAGTGCTACAAATTTTGAACAAGTTTATGCAGGCATGCAAGTTACTTTGCTTAATTTAAAACAACAGCTCTGTGATTATTTCCCAGAAGAAATTCAAAACAGTTACGACAGTTGCAGATGGATACTGAATCCGTTTTTAGCCGATTCCTTTCAACATGCTGAAATACCAATAAACATGAAAGAACAACTTATTGAAATATCAAGTGATGGAATGTTGAAGCTCCAATTTTTTTCCCAGAACCCGGACGAATTTTTGACCAAAAAGATGCAGGAATACCCTCAGTTGGCGAATGAAGCTGTAAAATGTTTGGTTCCATTTGTAACATCATATTTATGTGAGTTAAGTTTCTCGTCTATGACTGCCATTAAAACAAAAGTGAGAAATCGTCTCGTACTTGAAAACGATATAATTGTGTGTGTCTCAAATACACAGCCTAGATTTGAAAGACTAGTTTCAAAAAAACAGGCGCTTGGGTCTCATTAACATTGTAATATTTGACTTTATTTTTTTGTTTTACTTTTAAGGACTTTTAATATTTAGTTTTATGTTTCGTTTGATAATTAATTGTTAATTTTTATTTACGGCTTTATTAAAATAAAAATACATGATTTAACAAAGTAGTGTTTTTGTCTTATTTTGGAAATTTCCGGCGACCCCCCTAGTACCTCATTGCGGCCCCCCAGGGGGTCGCGACCCAGACTTTGGGAAACACTGATTTAAAGCATCAGTTAATAAAATAATTATAGTCAAAATGATCGCCAATATTCGAAACGAATAGGCACCAAAAGAAGAAGATACATTCATATCATATGCATATATTATAGATGCTCCTCCTAAAACAATCATCCTCCTTCAAAAATGTCTCAGCAGGTGTAAATACTTCAAAAAATATGAATGACAAAATCGTTATAACGTATTTTGATCATTCCAACGTTATACATTTATCAGTTAGTAAACAAAGATGTGTGGGACGCAAATGAGTCATGAAAATAGAAATTTTAGTAATAAGTAATAGGCCAATCCTTGATCTGACGAAACTGTCTATGTTTTATTGATGTATAAACAAACATTTCCAGGTGGTTTTTACCAAATCTAACGTCGATAAAACATTAATATAGAGATAAACAACATGAAAATGAACAAAGTTTATACACTTTAACTAATTTTAGACATAGTAGTTACTTTTGAAGCGATTTCAATTCAATTCGATGTAATTATAACCATTTAGATAACTAATTGTATAAACAACTAATGAAACAGTTCATTTAAATAAGATAATTTCAATATAACGATACTTCAGACACCAGTACTCATCAATGCAACATTTAATAGTACGATTGAAGAAAAGCTGGTAAATAAAAAACCAATAATAATTATAGATAATATTTATAGATAAATGTCGAACTTGTAGACCGATATGCATATCTTGGAACGATGATCAACTCCACAAATTATTGATTACTTTCAGGAAATCAAAATCAGAAAAGAAAAGGCTAGAGCAAATTTTAACAAAATGAGAAAAGTGCTCTGCACAAGAGATTGAAGTTGGAGCTAAGAGTTACGTTGGCTAGATGCTAAGTTTTCTAGACTTTGTGTTATGAAATGGAAGCTGGGACCATGAATGCGGCATCGATGAAAAAACTGAAATCATTATTGTATTATTGATGGGTCGATGGGTGATCGATCTATGGGTGTACAGAAGAATTGTGAAAATATCCTGGACAGAACACGTCACAAACAAAGAGGTTCTGAGAAAGAAGATGGTATGTAAGATGGAAATCTATGATGATTGCCGATCTCTGGCACTTGAAGAAGAAGATTAGCATTCAATGAGACTAATAGTTCAGTAGAGACTAATATAATTATAGATTCGGTAAACTCAGACACAACTGGTTAGTGATTTTAGTAGGTAATTTTTTTATTTTTGGTCAATTTTGTCAAAATTGGCAAAATTATTAACTATTTAGTAATTATTAACTATTTAATAATTATTTTTTTAACTATTAACTATTATTATTTTCTATTATTAACTATTTAATAATTTTACCAAATTGGCAAAATTACTTACTAAAATCACTAGCCAGTTGTGTCTGAGTTTAGTGAACCGACTATAACTAATAGTTCAATAGAAACTAATATTTGATCACAAGATTGTATCTAAACTTCCATTCACCACTCCTTTCCATCATCGATTACGTCATAACGTCCAGACGGATGACGTCACTAGTGTGATATATATGCCAAAAAAATCATAAATTAAAATCAAAAGTCGACCTGTTTCGGTAATTTATAATATTATTCATAATAATGAATTTATGCGATACTTTATGGACGCACTGTATACGAGTGATTATATCTGTAGGTATAAATAAATAAATAAAAATAAAAAATATTTATTTCTTTTTTATTCAATGGCGTTTTTTATAATTTTTGTTTTATTTGTTTCTCGGGTTAGGGTCAAAAACACATTATTAAGTATGCTAGGTTTATTGCATTTTAATTAAAAATTTCGACATTTCAATAAAAAAAAATAAAAGTAAAGCAACAAAATGTACCTATTTATCTATAAAAATAATATTGTAGTACAGTAGAACCCCGCAAATCCGAACTAATTGGGGGGACAGCCTGTTCGGATTCTGAAAAGTTCGGATTATCCGAAAGTTAGCCTAAGAAGCTAACGAAGATGATTTTTAAAAGATTTGGACTGCCACCGATCCCTTTATGAAACTTTATCCGCACGTTTATGCCTCCAATATTCTAAAACTTAAAAATATTTAGATTTAGATCACTGAAATATTAAATCGCTAACGCTAGTAGTTTTGTTTCGTCACGGGACATGGGAATTCGGCCATGTAAATGATTCATTTAATTTGTAATCTGGATATTGATTACACTATGTTTCTCATGTTTCTTATCTTTTTCAATGTTTTCGTTCATAGTATACCATGGGAAATGTGTATTATGCACATTCCTTTATTGATTGTGTTTAAGTTTTTATAAGTATGTACTAGGTACGTATAAAGTGTATAAAGTATATAAAGTAAAGTATATAAAATACGTATTTATTTTCAATAAATTTCACATGTCCAAATTCCTATTAATTTTACATTGTTAAATTTTCTGGTTCTCTGTACATAATAAGCATGTTTTTAAATTTTTATTTTGAATTTTTAAAAAATTTTTCACTTTCTGTTGGTTCGGATTTGCCGAAAGTTCGGATTTGCGGGGTTCGGATTTGCGGGGTTCTACTGTACTATGAAATAAGAAATTTATGACTATGAGTCTGCAATCAATCACAAACAAGTCTGGCTAATTGGCTCTGCCAAAGACATTTTTCAGAAAAGAAAAGACATTTCTATTCCTGTTTTTCAAGCAATAAATTGAAATTTAAATATACAATCATCATCATCATCATCATCATCAGTAGCTCGACAACCATTTTTGGGTCCCGGCTTGTTCTAGGATTTTCCGCCATTCTGTTCTGTTCCTTGCTTTGTTCTTCCAGTGGGTAATCTCAAGTGTTTTCAGATCTTGTTCCACTTGTTCCATGTATCTAAGTTTGGGTCTTCCCTTTGACCTTCTCCCTACTGGTGTTTGCTTCATTATATGTTTTGGTGTTTCGGTCTCCAACATTCGTTCAACATGGCCCATCCAGCGCAGACGTCCGATCTTTATGGATGTTATGATCTCGGGTTCGTTGTATGCTGCGTATAGTTCAAAATTATATCTTCTGCGTCATACGTCATCTTCTTTCACCCCCTTATATATGTGTCTAAGGATTTTTCGTTCAAACGTACCTAATAAGTTCTCATCGCTTTTCGACAGTGTCCATGTCTCTGATCCATATATAAGGACCGGTTTTATCAGGGTTTTGTATATTTTGCATTTGGTTTTTCTCGTGATGTTGTTAGATCTTAGATGTTTAATGAGTCCATTATATGTTTTATTAGCAATACCTATGTATTCTTCTCTTAACTTCTTCATAAATATACAATACTTACAATAATATTAGTTGCAATAAAAACTTAGACACCATAATTAAATAGATGTCTTATAATTTAATAGCTGCCGAAATCAATGGCGGTTTGTAGCGTAATAGCGTTGTAATAGTGTATATCAAAGGCTAACGGATTTCAGCACTCTGGTGCCGTAGTATGGGAGCTTCTGTAAATATGCCTACGGTACACATCTCTACAGCACAATAAATTTTTCCACCTACTTCTACCGAAAGTATACTTTTCCGGACCTGATTGTAGGGAGCAGATTGCAGGGAGGAAAAGTAAAAGTGACGTCATGGCATTTCATTCATGAAATATAACTTATTGACGCCCTGTACAATATCTATTTTCTATTACGTAAGTATCTATACATTTTAACGTTTATTTATAAAACACCCTGTATTTTGCAGAATGGTAAAAAACAGTAAATTGTTATTTTGATTTAGCAAGGTTTACATTAATAATTTGACTTATATTTGACAGTTGACAGTTATATTGTACCTACTTGTTAGTTTTAGTTTTAATAAATTTTGTTGGTTAGTTACTTAAATAAATTAAGTAAAAATGAAAAAATGACTTGTTATTTGAGGAAGGTGGAAAAACCATATGTATAACATGGTTATGGTAAAAAACATAGGTATAAAAGTGCCTTTTCCTCCCTTGAATGATTACTGCCCTCCGCTACGCGTCGGGCAGTAAACTTCATTCTCGGGAGGAAAAGTAGCACTTTCCTCCCTTGTTATACAAATAGCTATTTCTAAACTCCATTTATGTATACAAACACTATTTGTAAAGTTACCTTATTTAGAAAAACATCTATATAAACATCTAAAAAGTTTTAAATTCTATTAATAAAAAAACACATATAAAGAAATCTCTCCAATGTACCTATATTGTAATTTAAAAAAATTGGCAAATTTACTACGACACTGATCTACTAAACATTTGGGTTAAAGTGCACATAATCCTTCGGTATTTTTGTTTTAAGGAATATTTGTGCCTTCCTTATAGACTTTAGCCTTTTTATTATAGCCTGTATAACCTAGAGTGCAAATTATAAACCAATCAAAATCGTGTTAATTGAAGTGTTTGAACAATATTAAAGTGTTCGATTAAGGATCATTTAGACCAATAATGGCGAGTGTCACCTTGTCTCCTTTCTCCATTTTATCGTCGGTAGCAACAGCAACAGGCCAACAGATTCTCGCCAAGAATATTCAACATCCCGGTTATAAAAACCTACGATAATCCATACTTTGTCATCGGTTTGGAATATAAAATGTTTGTTATGTAAATTCAAATAAAAAAGATTTTGGTGAATTTCCAAATATTTTATATTCCAATGATAAGTACACCTACAAAGTTTATTCATATCTATGTTTATAATCGTTGGTCGTCTAACGAATTCTGTAGTATCTTGAAAAATAGTGATGCGGTTTTGGTTTTCTTTACTTTTTTAATCCTAGAGAAATATAATACTGTGGAAAGTCTTTATCGACGAATGTACAAGGTGTTTCTAAAGTAATATACAATAAATAAAATGAATTTTTTTAAGAATGTTTATTTTTTGAAAACGATTCATTTTTTTGAAATCGAAACGTAAAGACCTATACTAAATTTACAATCAAGATGCAGTAGAAATAAACAAACCAAGACACGTTAAATGCTACTAAGAGCACTCCCGAATCATAATTTACAATGTATACACTTTGGAAATCATGATTTGGAATTTACAATGTATTATGTACATTGTAAATTATGATTCGGGAGTGCTCCTAGCTCCTAGTAGCATTTAACGTGTCTTGGTTTGTTTATGTCTGCTGCATCTTGATTGTAAATTTAGTATAGAGCATTTTTATAAAATACAATCATAAGATTAACTATTATAATCATATAAGTATCCATTAATAGTATCCATTAATTTTATATCCTATCCCAAGAAAAATATCTATTTTTCTAATATATTTGGTGAGTTTATATATCAGTAAAATTTCTTAAGCCGCTCCTGTTGGAAATATTTCAAATATTTCGCAACATTGTAAAACTTAGGAAAATTCCTGTTTATGTTGTAAGCATTTATTAACTACGTAGATATTTCTTAGAAGGATTCGTTGAAAAGTCCCGAGTATATTTCCCTTTCTTTGAGCGCGAAATATTCCCTGTTATTATTGGTCAGAAATTTGAAAGATCGTTGAGTTCTCTCCGCCGATTGGTCAATTGTCTTCAGCCGAAAGAATGATCGGCTTGACGCGTGAGCGTCTCTCACTGGGAAAGGTGATGAGGAAAGTTAAGTTCTAAAAGTATGTTTGAAGTTTGAACATATTTTTCCGGTAGAACTCAACAGACTCGCAGAAAATCGCACTTGACGGCTTAAATTGGCTTTTTTCGTTATGGTAAACGAAGAAAAGGACTTGCAATTTGTCCTATAAATATTAAGGAATATTGGTGCAAAGTTTCACAGCATTACGTTGGATATATTCATATGAAACCGTATTATTGTGATGCAGTTTGGTTTGCCGGTAGAAAAGTGCGTGGTTCCTGTCTTTTCCTATTTTTATGATGATATTATGGATTTGTTCCTGTTCCTGTAAGAATTCCTGTATTGAAGTACCCCGATGATATGTTATTTGGTATCAACTGTTTCCTGTTTGGTTAAAATTGAATGTCTTCCCAGCCCGCCCTTCTTGAATGGAAAATTTTGGTTATGTGCGAAGTGACGATTGGATTTTGTTTTAAAAATAAAGGTATGAAATAATGTTTATTTTAATTAAATTCCAAGTGGATATAAATTTGGTAAATGTTTTAAATATTTAAATAGTTTGTTTTCAACATGGTAACTAATGGAAAGTTTTATGTAAAGTAAATAAAATGGCAGTGACTTTTGACAGCCATAAGTCAAATTTTTGTTTAGAGATACACTGTTAAAAATAAGGTTAGGAATTGTAAAATCATATATTTGTTTTATTTATTCATTTCTTGTTTGAGAATATGTTTATTCTCAAAGTAAAAATAATGAGGTCTTAAGGTTTGAATAAACATTATAAAATGTATCTATCTTTATTTCTGTAACCTTTTTTTGGAGAATTATTAACCAAATGTCTAATACAAATGAAATAAGTTTTATAGTAAAGAAAAAGAAATGGCATAGAAGCCATAGGATAGTAAATAATAGCCCAGTTTGACCCAACGAGGAATCTAAGATGAATGTCCCCCAATTTGGTTCCCAAAAGTATGGAATATGTCCAGTAAGTACTCGATATGTGAATTTGAGGATTTTTCAAAGGCGTCCAAATTTCTTTAAGTAGTAGGAAAGTCCTCAGGTCTGTGTAAGTATCCTTTGCTTATATGGATAAGGTAGTTAGTCTTCTTTAAACCCTCTTACCCCCCCTAACGATTCCACGACCTGCCACCGCACAAAAAAAATGAGCTGCCGTATGCATGAAGCTTTATGTGTCTGTTCCTTCTACTAGCCTCATTTCGACCCAAAGTATCTATATAGTTAATCTTATCCTTGATCCCATTAGAGCAGACATGTAAAAACGCTTCACTATTTTAAACAAAACTCAAACGTAAGTATACAAAATTCTTAACTACTCTGAAGGACCTGATGAACAATATTTCTCCATTCACTTCAGTTTTGTGCTTTACTATTCCAGTCCCTCATCTGTACTTGTTTAAGGTCTTCCTCCACTTTATTAATCCACCGCGTTCGTCGTTCTGGGTCTACATTTTCTTACAGGACCGAATAGTTTTCTGGTCATAACTAATTTAGGCATTCTGTTCGCTGCTATTCTTTCTACATGTCCCAACCATCTGATCATTTGCGATTTGACAAACCTGGTGATGGTAGGGGAGCGTTCAAGTATTACGTAACGCGGTTTTTGAAGATTTTTGACACCCCCTCCCCCCCCTACATAACGCACCTTAATGGGGCGGTCACGTATTACGTAACGCAATTTTTGAAGACCCCCCCCCAACCTGCATTACGTAATACTTGAACGGTTCCTAGGTTATTTGTACAAAGCTATCAATTCGTTGTTGGTTTTTCTCTCCCACTCGCCTTCTGTCTTCCTCCTCCGAATATGCGTTTCAATATTATCTTTTCCCATCTTTCCAGCTCCAGTTCAGAGTATCCCCTATCCTTTTTATTTAATGTCCGTGATTCGCAGGCATATGATACTGTGGGTCTATTTACTGTTTTATATAATATTCGGAGTTTGCCCTGTATAGAAACGTATTTTGAATTCATTAGGGCTCTTAAACTACCTAATTTTTATTCCGTTTTGCTATTCTAGCATCCAGCTCCCATTTTTCTTTTCCATTTTCATCGAATAGGAATAGTACCCACATATTAAAAATTTTCCATTCTTTTAAAATTATAACTTTTTTCTTTTTTTCTTCTGTCATCCGAACTTCTGTGCTCCTTCAATACATTTTTTCACCACTCATCTTAATTATTTTGCGGTTTTTTATAAGATGTTAGATCATCAGCAAATCCCATGCACTGGTGCTACTTTTTTATGATTGTTTCTTTCACCTGGAGAAGTATGGAGAGCATTGGGAGAGACAGGAATAAGTTGGCTAGCAGGTCTATTTAATAGAATTATGGAAGTTGGACAAATGCCAGACGAATGAAGAAGCAGTATATTAGTACCTGTCTACAAAAACAAGGAAGACATACAACAATGCACAAACTACAGAGCTATAAAACTACTTAGCCACACCATGAAAATATGGGAGAGAGTAATTAATAGAGGGATACGTGAAGAAACCGAAATATCCGATAATCAATTTGGCTTTATGCGGGGCAGATCCACAACAGATGCAATTTTCATTGTAAGGCAGCTGATGGAAAAATACAGGAATAAAGAGACCAACGCTCATATGGTATTCATTGATCTTGAGAAAGCATATGATAGAGTTCCTCGAGAGATTCTGTGGTGGGCACTCAATAAGAAAGGAGTCCCTGGTGAATATGTAAAGATTGTGAGGGATATGTATGAGGGAGTAACGACTAGTGTTAGGACAGATGTGGGAGAGACTGATAAATTTCAGGTGAAAGTAGGATTGCACCAACGCTCGGTGCTTAGTCCTTATTTATTCTCATCAGTTTTGCACCAGATAACAGCGAAACTACAGGGTAGCATTCCACGGTGCCTAATGTATGTTGATGATGTAGTGTTAATAGGAAATAGTGAAAGAGACTTAGAAGAAAAACTGGAACAGTGGAGACAAGCTCTGGAGGAAAAAGGTTTAAAACTTAGTAGGACAAAAACAGAGTATTTGGAATGTTTATTTAAAGATGGAGTTACTAAAAATAAAATGGTATCTTTGGATGGTGAAATGATTGTGAAAAGCAATAGTTTTAAGTACCTAGGATCGGTATTACAGAGTAATGGAGAAATATATGGATATGCATGCAGTAGAATTAGGGCTGGATGGATGAAGTGGAAAGAAGCGAGTGGTGTGTTGTGTGACAGAAAAATTCCAATGAAACTGAAGGGAAAATGGGAAAATTCTGTAAAACAGCTATAAGACCGGCTATGATGTACGGAACTGAATGTTGGGCAGTGAAAAAGAAAGAGGAACAACGAATGCATGTGTCGGAAATGAGAATGCTTAGATGGATGAGTGGAGTGACAAAGAAGGATAAAATTAGAAATGAGTATATTAGGGGAAGTCTAGGTGTGGCACCAATTGATGCGAAAATGAGAGAGCATAGGTTAAGATGGTTTGGTCATGTTCAACGTCGAGACGTTAATCACCCAATACGAAGAATAGCTGAAGTGCAGATTCCTGGAAGGAGTAGGAAAGGAAGACCAAAGAAGACCTGGGGGGAGACGATAAGGCAGGACGTGTTGGTAAAGGGGATTAACATTGATATGAACCAAGATAGAATTGAGTGGAGAAATGCAATTAGGGAAGCCGACCCCGCATAGGGATAAGGCAAAGAGAATACCATGACATTTCTTTCACCTTCATACTGCATTTTCTGAGTACAATTTCTAACACTACATAAGTTGAATAAGTAGTGGATAAATTATTAATTTATAACCTTAAATTGATCTGAAATGTGACCGTGCCATGCAATTTCGCAGGTACGGTTATTTAGTGTTAAAAGTAAAAGTTTTCATCCTAATAAAATATTTAAAAATATTTTGAAAAGATATTTAATTACAAACCTATTGGATCATTTTCCTCCATGGCTTCTGAAAATTGCAAGCCAGATGGATGCTGTAGCGAAGAAGACAAGAGGGAATTCTAAAATTTTCAATTCACGATCCCGTCTGTTGAGCGTGGTAAATTCCAACGGAAAATGGACCTATGTTACTCAAAGGAGTAACACTAGATAAAATCAAAATGTATACAATTTTTATTCAGTTGCAATGCGAAGCCAAAACTGTCTTAATTTTTACTTAGTTCAGAGAGCGCAACCAGCACTCTTATCGGCATATAGACCTATGCATTATCTGAGGAGCCACTAAAAAGTGGCGAAATGTCGATAAGAGTGCTGGTTGTGCTCTATGAACTAAGTAAAAATTAAGACAGTTTTGGCTTCGCATTGCAACTGAATAAAAATTGTATACATTTTGATTTTATTTAGTGTTATTTTTACTAGTCTGATCAATTTTTTGGTAAATCCAAATGTTACATTGCTCGATACATTTGGACTCTATCGACTCTGCTTGTCTAAAATCTACAACTAAAACATGCAGAGGAACTTTACCTTTGTAGCATGTTGTTTGTATCTCCTTTAAGGGGAAGATTTGGTCTATAGTAGATCTGTCATACGACTGTTGTGGATCACCTCGACAACGAATATTATACTGTGCAAATTATGAAGAACGAAAGTAAATTGCAATATACATTGTTTATTAGAACAATTATTAGAGCCATTTACTTTCGCACTTCTCATGTTGCACACTAAAATATTCGTTGTCGCGATAATCCAAGACAGTCGTATATTCGTGGAATAGCCCATTAGGATTCTTTCCGTATATTAATTTAGTCTATTTCTCAATATAGTCTTCAACATTTTGTATACAGTATCTAGTAAGGCTACAGCTCTATAGTTGCCATACTTCAGTTTGTCTCCTTTTTTATGCAGCATGAATATGCGAACCTCATACCAATCAGTTTGTAATATTTAATTTTTCTAGACTTACACTATTAGTTTTGATATATATCCTTCTCTGCAGTTGATCTCCACCAAACTTGATCACTTCTATACATATGTCATTTTCCCAGGACTTCTGTTATTTCTCATTTCGTGTATTGCTGTCGCCACCTCCTCCTCTGTAGGCTGCCTTTTAACTATCTCATCCTCTCTAACTACTCAGTTGACTACTGCTTCGCTCTCCATCTTACCATTTAACAGCTCTTCGAAGTGGGTTTTCCACTCTGTCATTATTTCTACAGGATCACTAATGAAATTGCCGTTTTGTCTTTCATATAACTACAGCGACTTTGGTCTATGTGGCTCCCACAGGGAAGTGTGCTCGCGCCGATTCTATACAACATATACACCAACGACCAACCCATACACCAACAAACAAGGCAATTGATTTACGCTGATAATACAGCTGTGGCAGCTCAGGAAAGAACCTTCAATGAAGTCGAAGTGAAACTGACAGATGCCCTGGGAGACTTAGCTCTAACTACGATGAAAACCATCTGAAACTCAATCCCACAAAACCACAGGTATGTGCTTTCCACCTTAGAAACAAGCATGCCCGAAGGCCGCTGGAGGTGTAATGGCGTGGTCAGATGCTGGAACACAACGAGACACCAAAATACCTCGGCGTACGTCTGGATAGAATTCTGTCTTACCGATACCACTGTCAAGATGTCAAGAAGAAAGTAAGCGCCAGAAATAATATCATCCGCAAGCTAACTAATACAAAATGGGGAGCACAACCACACACTCTCCGCACTTCTGCCTTAGCATTATGTTTTTCGGCCGCGGAGTTTGGAGCACCAGTATGGGCAAACTCAGCTCACGCAAAGAACCTCGACGTAGCTATAAATGAAACGGATCTTATAATATCGGGTTGCCTGAAACTGACACCTATCGAAGAGGTATACCCCATAGCTGGGATTGCTCCACTATCTATCAGGAGGAAGGTCACGTCAAAGGCAGAACGAAAAAAGCAGGAGACGGACCTAAGAAACCCCTTATATGACCACCAAACTCAGCCAAGTAGACTAAGATCTCGGAAAAGCTTTCTGAAAACATCAAGATCCATCCCCGAAGCGCCAGAGAAGCGCCGAATACACATATGGCAAGCGTCAGCTACCGCAACACATTTTCCTTCCTCAGAGGAAATGGCTGCTGGACAACTGGACACAATTTACCATATCCGACTTGGAAAGCGCTAAACAGACTAAGAACCGGCGTTTCACGTTGTGCTAGTAACCTGAAAAAATGGGGATACCAGGAGGACGATACCTGCGACAGTGTCGCGGTTCAGACCAGCCGGCATCTACTATCATGTACAGAGATGATAGAGACCTGCACAGAAGAAAATTTAATTTTAGCAAATGACAGGGCCATCTACGTGGCCAACCATTGGAAATACAGAATTTAAAGTTGTTGGTGTTCCGGACACGGAAAATAAGTAAGTGACTTTGGTAACCTTTTCCCATTTTCTTATCTTCTTGATAGAACGTCAAAAATAAAATATAAAATGTAATTTTTTTTATTACAATCAATTGTGGCTTAATCAATCAATTCGAACTTCCGTAGGATTGCATTTCATTGTTCATTGTTTTAGTGCAGCATTGACGTATATTTTGAAAAGAGTAGGTGACATGCAGTAACGCTCTTTTAGCCACTTGTTAACTGAAAACATTTCTGAGCAGCTTCCGTGTTCTTACATAGCTAAAGTTGTCTTCATAAATTTCTTTAACAGTGTTTACATGACTGTGAGATATTTTGCTGTTTCATCAAGCCACAACCTATTCAGGGGTAAGCTATCATAAGCTTTTAAACCCTCCATAAAGGAGAGTACTTACCAAAATACTTAGAAAAATTTTCGGACCTCACCACGACTTTAACACAAACCAGTATAGGATCAGAACCAACTTCGAATTCAAAGAACTCTATAACGACACCGATATTTTCCAAGAAATTAAATCACAACGACCAAGATGGGCAGGCCACGTGCACAGACTTTATAACGAGAGACTTGTAAGACTGGTATGGGAGGAGATTCCTAGAGACAAAAGACCACTCGGACGTTCCAGAATGCGATGGAGAGATAACATCCAAGCAGATCTCCGAAAAATGAACATCCCATTTGACCCTAGGTTGATGGAAGACCGAACAAATTGGAAGAAAGTTGTATAGTCAGCCAGGACCCACCCAGGGTTGTAGCGCTACGTGATGATGATGATGATAAAGGAGAGTAAGTTGGCAAATATAAGACTTAAAATTAAATTTTGACGTATTTTGAACAAAATAAAAATATTTATAAGATTCATTCATTTATAAGATGTGGCATTTTTAGCAAGAGTCCTCCATAATTTACGAGAAAAAGTTTTATGTTTATTTAGTCTGTTCCGATTGCTTTTCTATTTGTTGATGTGGTTGTTGTAAGTACTGTTCTATAGGTTATTGGTGCCATCTACTGCCTGTCTTGAGTTCAACATTAAAAAAATATTACCTCTCTCATGAGACTTTTTTTATTCAGTTATTTATGTCGAGTCGGACAACTTTCGGAAAGGGGGCGTTTCGTTTACAGGGTGGGGCATTAGTATGATAAAGTCCAATTACTCGTTTGTCGTAAGAGATACGAAAAAAAGTTATTTACATAAAAGTTGGGGCACGGATAGGACCATAATTTAAAATTATTTTCAGATATACAGGGTCACCCGTATTGACAGGGTGACACAAACTTATGTTTTTTTAAATGGAACATCCTGTATGTTTTTACATTTTTGGATTCTCCTCGATGTCTTCTTTCTGAAAATATAGGCTTTTGTAATATTATACGAGGTAGTTTAAAAGATAATTACGTTTTATTGTTAATGTAACAGCAAAATTCACACCCTGTAGAATTGTAGTGATTTGCCAACAAAGTTTTTATTTATGGTCAAACGATTTTTAATATAGTCTACTATTGTTAAACATTAATAATATAGAGCAAAGTCATGGTTGGTCAAAACTCGGAATGATTATTTTCTGAGTTTTCTTAAATGGAACGTATTATAGTATTCTAATGAAATGATATTTTAAGATACTTTTTTATTTCTTAAGCATTCCCTATACCTAAGTGCTTTAATTTTTGCGTTATTCGTGATTCTTTAATTCAAACATTAATTGCAACAGAAATTACGTGAAATTTTATTAGGTGGCTGTGCAAATATTGAATCAAAAATAATTTTTCGAAAAAAAGTAGATATTAATCTAGACTAATCCTTAATTTACTAATTTTGGATGAGATATCCAAATACCTGTGTAGTTAAGATTGTTGGTGCGTAAAATATTAATAAAAAACATATAAGATTCTACCTACTTGGCTATGACAATAAATTTGGCTAAAACATTTGACAGTATACTTTTTTATAGTTCCAGTTACTTTGTTACCATTAGTAATATGATTTTTTTTAATAAGTAACTGATGAGTAACTGATAAAAATGGTTTTTATGCTAGGAGAGTATAACAAAAATGTGCTACTAGCAATAAGAATTTTTCATTAGCAATTCCCTGATAGACGAAAACCAAGAAGAGAAACTTTTGAAAGTACACTAAAACGATTTCAACAGTTTAGGTCTAGATAGTTAGATTATAAGAACGTTCTTCCTAATATGCAGATCCTTAATTACACTAAAGATTACATTTAATTCATTTACAATAGTTTTTATTCGATCAGGTTTCTCGTAATTTAAGTATCCAGTCCGTTGAAACCGTTTTAGTATACTTTCAAAAGTCTCTGTTCTTGGTTTTCGTTTATCAGGGAATTGCTGATGAAAAATTCTTATTGCTAGTAGCACATTTTTTATATACTCCTTTAGCACAAAAACTATTTTAATCAGTTATTCATGATTACTTATTAAAAAAATTATTATTAGTAATGGTAACAAAGCAACTGGAACTATAAAAATAGTATAATGTCAAATGTTTTAGCAAATTTATTGTCATAGCTAACTAGGTAGAATATTGTATGTATTTATTCATATTTTACGCACCAACAATCTTAACTACGTAGGTATTTGGATATCTCATCCAATATTAATAAATTAAGGATCAGTCTAGATCAGCGTTTCCCAACCGGTGGGTCGCGACCCACTAGTGGGTCGCGGGCGGATTTCAGGTGGGTCGCAGCGTAGCTCTTACAGTAGATGAATATGAATATCGTACATATATTAAAAAAAAGACTGGAGGCTAAGTTAGACTTCTACCAGCCTAGAGAACAAGCTGGATTTAGATCCGGATATAGCACTAACGACCACTTACTGGTAATAAAAAAACTTGATAGAAAAGTCGGCGGAATAGAACAAACCATTGGCACTGATATTCCTGGGCTACGAGACAGCGTTAGATATCATAAACACAACAGAAAATGCTAAAAGCATTGACAGAATGCCGAAGAGACCATCGCTAGACTAACATGATAAAATATATCTACCACAATGCAACGGCTAGCGTAAGACTCTCTGATCAACAAACTAATAAATTCTATATACAGCGAGGAGTACGGCAAGGAGATACCATCTCACCAAAGCTGTTCACAACCCTTTTAGAACATACTTTTAAGAAGGCAGATCTGAACGAATATGGTATCAATATAAATGGAGAGAAGCTCAGTCATTTGAGATTCGCAGATGACCTCGTCCTTATAGCCGATCGTAGGGATGATGATGCAATAATAATGTTGAACAAGTTATATCACGCTTCCTTGGAGGTCGGACTAAAGATTAACATCAACAAGACGCAAATAATGACTAATCTGGTGCTAAATCGTAATATTGTTGTTGATGGAATGGATATTGAGCAGACTGCATCTTCTAAGTACTTGGGACATGAAATTCGATTGGGAAAAGATGACCAGACGTGCGAGCTCCCACGTCGCATAGGATTAGCCTGGGTAGCGTTTGGTAAACTGAGCTATGTATTTAAATCGGACTTACCCGTTTGCCTGAAAAGGAAAATCTTTGACCAGTGTGTATAGCCTGTACTCACTTATGGAGTGGAAACATTAACACTCACAAAAAAGGTAGTGAACAAGATTCGCATAACTCAGAGAGCTATGGAACACCAGACGTTGGGTGTCTCCCTGAGGCACCGAATCCCAAACGAAGAAATACGTCGTAGAACAAAATCAACGGACGCCGTCGAAAGAATCGCGTCGCTCAAGTGGAATTGGGCAGGACACGTCGCCAGATTCTCAGACAACCGATGGACAAAACGTATTGTCGAGTGGAGGCCACGAGAAGAAGCACTACGGAGCAGAGGACGACCACCAACCAGATGTGCTGACGATCTGAAGCGTATTGTCAGCAACTATATGCAAGCCGCACAAAACAGAGAAAGATGGAAAGAGCTGAGGGAGACCTATGTCTAGCAGTGGACGAGTACGGGTTGATGATGATAACATATATATATCATCATGGGATAGGGATGGGTCGCGAATATGAAAAAACATCAGAAGGTGGGTCGCCAGATATAAAAGGTTGGGAACCACTGGTCTAGATTATTATCTACTTTTTTTTGAAAAATTATTTTTGATTGAATATTTGCACAGCCACCTAATAAAATTTCACGTAATTTTTGTTGCAAATAATGTTTGGATTAAAGAATCACGAATAACTCAAAAATTAAAGAACTTAGGTATAGGGAATGCTTACGAAATAAAAAAGTACCATACAATATAATTTCATTAGAATACTAAAATACAGGGTGTTCTATTTAAGAAAACTCAGAAAATACTCATTCTGAGTTTTGACCAACCCTGCATATTAATATTAAACTTTTCGCTATATTATTAATGTTTTACAATAGTAGACTATATTAAAAATCGTTTGACCATAAATAGAAACTTTGATGTCAAATCACTACAATTCTACAGCGTGCGAATGTTGCTACGAAATTAACAATAAAACGTAATTATCTTTTAATCTACTTCGTATTATATCACAAAACCCTATATTTTGAGAAAAAAGACATCGGAGAGAATCCAAAAATGTAAAAATATATAGGGTGTTCCATTTAAAAAACATATGTTTGTGTCACCCTGTCAATACGGGTGACCCTGTATATCTGAAAATATTTTTAAATTATGGTCCTATCCGTGCCCCAACTTTTACCTAAATAACTTTTTTTGTGTCTCTTACGACAAACGAGTAATTGGACTTTGTCACACTAATGCCCAACCTGTATATATAGATGTTTCTAAACTTTGGTGCATCCGACAACTGGAGTACCTACCCTTAAAAATTTGTTGGACAATATTACCAGATATTACAAAATATATTTTTACCAAACAATCCTGCATAAACCAGCTTTAAGGCTGTAAGGGTATAATTTTATGTCTGTTTATGATGAGTGCGCCAACCCCCCTTTGGGAGACGCACTGTGGAATCATGAGTGATGATTTTTTGCAGGATTATTTGATAAAAATACTAAAAAAATTTACTGGTAATATTGTCCGACAAATTTTTCAGGGGACTCCAGTTGTAGGACGAGCCAACGTTTAGAAACCTCGATACTTACGAAAAGTCCCCCTCTCAAAAATTTTCCGAAAGTTGTCCGACTCGACATGAATAACTAAATAAAAACTCAAGACGCCTCAAGAGGGAGGTATTCATTTTTTTTTAATGGTGAGCCCAAGGACTATTAATTTATTTGTGATGACTTTGATAAAACTTTTTGCCTAAAACTGACAACATGAAACTATAAATATGCGATGCAATAATTTATTCATTGTCACAATTTTAAGGGAGAAAAATTCTATATTTCAGATGTTATTTTCATATTATCTATTAAAAAACTGGCTAGTCGCAAGCCCATTATATATTAATATAAGGGAAAATAGAATGACAATGGCGTCATCCAATCGATATGTCGAGGAAAATATGTTTTAAATAACTCAAATATGCAGGAAAATGATAATTTTAAAGATAATAGCTTGTCCATTTTTAGACTGACGCTATTTGTTTTGTGCAGTAGGTATATAGTGGGAGAACGAATAATTAGATCCACACGGTATAATTTACCTTTTTATTTTAAAACCATGATTACATCTATATTATTATATTGCAATTGAAAATATTAATAATAGTATCGATTTATAATAATAGTAGCAGGGATACTTGCCGTGGAACAAAAACTGACACCTGGCAGTAGGTATAAAATGCATACCCATGAAAATGGTGGATAATCATAATTTATGTTTAGGGCCGCTGCCTGGGGATCGCCAGGGCACGTCTGGAGCCGAAGCTGGACGTGGCAGCATGCGGGACGTCGGTGGCAGGGTGTTAAGGAGGCGGGCCCCTGTCACACAATCAGCTACAGCCCAACAACAACAACCACAAGCGAGCCAAACAACAGCAAGAGCTCCACCCGCTGAAGGTGCTGCGCTGGAACATCAGCCGGCGCTCACTCAAGCGGGACGACCGAGGCAGCGCATGAACTTGACTGTGTCCATTAATGAAAACATTTTGCGCTTCTACTATAAGGTGACAAACCTCGGTCAAGAAACGATCGGCTACCGACAACAGCTATACGCCGAATTTGCAGAGAGTACCCAGATATTCAAGAATCGGAGCAACGAGTATCAGATCAATACCGGGTAATCATCAGAAATAATTTTATCCCAGAGACTAGACGCGATACCATCAAAAGCGAAGTCGAACGGGAGATTAATAACCAAGAGCTAGTTTTAGACCAAGTCCCTAATGAAATCCTCGATGAGCAGATTCCTGAGATTCCCATACCAGAAACTCAACCTGATAATACACCGCAGGAAAACAGCGAGTTACGTGATAGCCTAGTAAACGAAATGGCTCGCACCGTAAAAGAGTTTAATGGAATAAACCCACTTAACAGACCACCGCTACCAAGAATAAACTCTTGTAAGAAACTAGGTGCGCTGTTACAAATTGTGAACACTGAAGTCCTACCCAATTACGTCGAAGAAGCTCACACATTAGAGTATTTGCATATGCTAATCTACTGTACAGCAACAGCAATTGTCAATGTAATGGGCATTAAGATCAGAACACGACGGGGTACTAATAACGGACAAACTGGTAACAGAATTGCACCCTGAGAAAAGAGACTGCTAGGGAAGATTGAATTACTGCGTAGAGATATTGGCCAAGTCACAGAATATTTACGTGGAGTACCAAGTAAAAAAGTCATTAGGAGAGCTGAAGAAATAATGCGGAGCATTATAAGACACTCGAGATACGATCCAGAAAATAACACAGCCCAACAGTGTCTGGATACATTAAAACAAAAACTCTCCGTCTATTCAGGGCGACTAAGGAGGTACAAAGTTAGTAACAACCGAAAATGTGACAATGTGCTTTTTGAAAATTCCGAGAAGGCGTTCTACCGAAAACTCAATTCCATCGTAGAAAGTGTCGACAAGTCTTACCCAAGCCAAGAAGAAATTCATGAGTTCTGGGGAAATCAACTTTCCACACCAGCTCCTTTTAACAACAATGCTGGCTGGATAGAAGATACGACGCACAATGGTCACCACTACGTTACTGCTAACTACGAACCATTCACGACTGAAGAGATCTCAAATGTCATCAAAGAGCTTCATAACTGGAATTCTCCTGCACCAGACGGAGTACAGAACTTCTGGCTTAAAAAGTTTTGGAGTATTCATGAGTGCTTATCAACATTAATTAATCATGTTATTTCTAATCCGCAGAAAATACCATCATTTCTAACTCAGGGAACCACTTATTTAATAGCAAAAGATCAAAATAACACACAAGATCCAGCCAAGTACCGCCCAATTACTTGTCTTCCTACTTTGTATAAATTGGTCACATCCTGTGTAACCCGACGTATCTACCAACACTGTGCTCTAAACAATATCATAGAGCCTCAACAGAAAGGATGCGCTAAGGGTTCCATGGGTTGCAAAGAACAACTTATCATCGACTCAGTCATTTCTAACCAGGCATTCACCAAAAAAAGGAACCTCTTTACTGTATTTATTGACTACAAAAAGGCCTTTGATTCAGTTCCGCATGAATGGCTTATAGATATATTGAGAATATACAAAGTCGATGATAACATAGTGACCTTTTTAAGGCATATAATGACAGATTGGAAGACTAAAATTCACTTCCAAGTACCTGGTGAAAACAATATCGAAAAGGAAAATATCGCAATTAACCGGGGTAAGTTTCAAGGAGACCATTGAGTCCATTGTGGTTCTGTTTAGCTTTGAACCCCCTTGCCCAGCTATTAAACTCCACTGACTCAGGTTTTAACATTAAAAACAATTATACTGTGGTAGCGAAGCTCAATCATCTGTTGTATATGGATGATTTGAAATTAATAGCTTCCACTCGAGAACACCTACAACAGATGCTAAAAATTGTAGAAACATTCTCTGATGATAGTAGTATGCAGTTCGGCCTAGACAAGTGTCGTGTTTTGAATATAGTCAGAGGAAAGGTACAGCCCGGTGGATTCGATATGCAAACTGGCCAGAAAATCGAGGCCATGGGCGAAAACGATATGTACAAATATCTTGGAGTAAAGCAGGCGCGGAAAATTGACCATAAGCAAATGAAAACTGAGATAACTACTGAGTTTATACGAAGGGTAAAATAGCTGCTTCGTTCACAGCTTAACAGTAAAAATTTGTTTAAGACGCTAAACACCTACGCTTGTTCCGCGCTTAGCTATTCATTTGGTATTGTTAAGTGGACAAAAACGGATATAGAAAATCTTCAACGTAAGGTACGAACACACCTCACAAAAGCACAAAAACACCACCCTAAAAGTGCAGTAGAACGAACGACATTACCGCGGTATTTAGGAGGAAGAGGACTTATGGATATAGATGAGCAATTAGATAAACAAATTGCTAATTTAAGAACTTATTTTCAGATGCAAGCTGAAACATCTACTCTACATCGCGCTATCTGCGCAGTAGATGACACAACACCGATTAAACTCAGAGAACCAGAAATGCGCATACACCACCTCACTAAGGACGAAAAAATGCGCAACTGGATGGGTAAACCTCTACACGGGCGACATCCCAATGAGGTCAGCCAAGACTATGTCGACAATGCAGCGTCGAACTATTGGATGACATCAGGAAAGATGTTCCCTGAAACGGAGGGTTCATTACTGGCCATTCAGGATCAGGTTATACCAACCTGAAATTACCTGAAATATATCGTCAAAGACCCTCAGGTTCAAAACGACAGATGCCGATATGGATGTCAAGCCCAAGAAACCATCCAACATCTTAGGCAAGCCGTACACCAAAGAAACATGAAACATGAAACGTGAAACATGTTTTATGAAAATAAAACACTGCTAAACAAATCTCAAAGTCCGCCTACCAATGAAACGAGTGTGATTCATGCTCATGACACATTTTTATTTTCGGAGAGTTTCATAAATGGCCGGGCGTATATTTGTTTAGCATTGTTTTATTTCCATGAAACGTAATTTACGTTTCATGTTTCTTTGATGTACAGGCAACCCCCTTACAGGGGGCTGCCAGGCATTTGCTGCAACTGAATACAAGGAACGGCATGACGCAGTGGAAAAAATCCTTCATCAAGAGATATCGATCAAGCTGGGACTTCTTCAAACGGACCATCTCCCATATTATCAATACGTCCCTGAGAGTATGCTTGAGGATGGCAACTACAAGCTATACTGGGACCGCACTCTGCTCACAGACCAAACAGTGGCACATTATAGACCAGATCTCGTACTAGTTAATAAATTAACAAGACAAACAACACTAATTGATGTGGCGATACCTAACAACAATAATCTACGTAGTAAATTTACTGAAAAGATCGCCAAGTACAGAGATCTGGAAATTCAAATACGAAGGCAATGGAGAATGCAAAGTACCCAGACGATACCGATTATTATGTCTACTACTGGAGTCATTCTGAAGACCCTCCTCGAAAGCATCAAAAAGCTGGGTCTGAATGAACATTTTTATAAGACCATGCAGAAAGTTGTACTACTCGCGACGGCCAGAAGTGTACGAAAATTTTTGGGAGATACACCTGCATTCCAAGTCACCTAGGGCTCGATAACATGGAAAGAGTCCCACCAGAGCTCAATCCTTTTGATACCGTAGGTATTTGGGATGAGTCAATTTTCCCCTTAGAGGGAGTGTGAACTGTATGGCTAAATCTGGGTATCGATTTTTATAGCTGATTAGAGTTACACTTACGAGTGCATTTGAAAACCCTAGTGTTAAAGGTACATAACAGTCTTATACAGCTGGTTTCAATTCTACGAAATATACAGTGTGTCTATTTGAAAAGGTCTATAATTTGGTCCCTATACAAAATTCAAAACTATGTAAGAACATGTCAAATCTATTTGTGAGGTGGACATTTTGTAGACTAGTTTTCAACTAAATTACATCAACCCTCTAGAGGGGGCGGACACATCCCACAAAATCTTTAAGGGAAAGGGGAGTTGAGTGATATCTCATTTTAAATATCGTTTAACTATCTTTTCAAAAATACCACATACATTATATTTCTTTTCAGTACTTTTTAAAACATCTTGGACTCAATACTCCAAAAAATTTTTGGAGTTCTGATCTCAATATTTAATATCTTTACGATTTTACTTGATTTTCCAAAAAACACTCCAAAAAATACTACAATACTCCAAAAATAGTCAATTTGGAGTTCAATAATCCAAAAAAAAATTTGGAGTTCTGAACTCGATACTTTTACGGTTTCACGTGATTTTTTCCAAATGTACTAGAAATAAATAATATAATGTATGTGGTAGTTTTGAAAAGGTGGTTGAACGACCTCCAAATGAGGTATGCATCACTCAACCCCCCTTTCCATTAAATATGTTGGTGGTTGTGTCCGGCCCCGCTATAGGGTTGATGTAATTTAGTTGAAAACTGATCTACAAAATGTCCCCCTCACAAATAAATTTGACGTGTTTTTGCATATTGTTAGATTTTCTATAGGGACCAAATTATAAACCAAAGGTGCCTTTTTGGCACCTTTTCAGATTAACACACTGAATGTTATAACGTAGATAATAGAAATGGCTATGCAGTGCCGTTGAAATATTAAACAAATTGAGAAGAATATTTTATGTTTGAAACCGCAAAATATTGTATTAATCACTTAACTTAAACAATAAATGAAATTTGCGTTTATAAAGATTATTAATTAAACGCTTTTCTTTAGTTCAATCGTTTGGGTCAAATCTTTAGACGTTAATTTGACTGCCTTTTCTTCAATGCAAATGACTAAAAATTTGAAGACATATGCATATGCATTCGCGGGAACAATACACGAATAGACAATAATTTTTTATGTTTATTAATTGTTTAAATAAAAAAAACGATTTTAATGGAAAATGTTTAAATTCTCTTGTTTTTTACAATGTAGAAACTTGAAATTTTTACACATTGTAGCTAATTATATGAACTATACATAATTTCACTATTTACGTTAATTGTTTACGTTATGCTTCATAAATAAACAATAAAGTTTCAAATTTTTTGCCGATTCGGACTACTTTTCATGTTTGTCCATCATGTTTATAAACATCCTAAGCGGCGACGATTTTGAACGCTAATATCTTTGTTTATATAAACATCGGCGCTTATTCGTGTCAAATTTCAATACGATACAAAACAAAACTTAAACCAAAACTCGAATTCAAAAAATTCGTATTTTTAACGTAGTCTTAGAAAAACCACCGGTAGAGACGTTTCGTGCTACAATTAACACTAGAATTCGTTTTGTCGTATTAATTAAAAGTTTGTTACGAACCCTTAAACATATTCAACGCTCCTTTATAAACACGTGTGTTGCTGTGACCTATGTGCTGTAAATGTTACAGAATGAAGAAATTAAAGAAAATGTACAATGTATGTATTAAATATTGAAATAAATGCAAAAAATGTGCCTATCATATACATCCTTTTTTTTAAACATGACGATATATTTTAATGTTTTCAAAATGTAAGACTAAAAAGTAAAAAATAAAAAAATATGAAAAAAAAATTAAGAAACGTTTTTCTTTAGTTACTTACGAGTGACTAAAATTAAAAATATTATAAAAAAATCAACGAAAAAGCAAAAAATAAAAAAAAATCAAACTCGAAGGATTATTCGAAAAAACTGTTAGACAGATTAAATATACAAAAATCTCACACATTCGTTAAAAAATTTTAAAAATCTAACACATTCATTAAAGAAAAAGCGTAGGGCGCGTCTTCATCGAATAAACGGTTTGAGGATAGATACTTTTTCACTTTTCGCGCCCCACGCTTTTCTTTAACGAATGTGTTAGGTTTTTTCAATTTTTTAACGAATATGTGAGATTTTAGTATATAGTATATTTAATCTGTCTTTTTTTTCAGTTTTTTTCGAATAATCCTTTGAGTTTGAATTTTTTTTTATTTTTTGCCTTTTAGTTGATGTTTTTATAATATTTTTAATTTTAGTCACTCGTAACTAAAAAAAAGCGTTTCTTAAAAATGTTTTTTCATATTTTTTTATTTTATCTTTAAAATCATAATTATATTATAGTCATTGGAAGAAGGGGAAGGTTATTTGCAGTAACGTGTGTCATATTTGGCACAAAATATTTATAGTGTTTTCTTAATGCAGAAATTCAGTTATTATAAATACTCAATAACACTCAATACTTAATTAAACTAAACTATCGAATTATTTGGAGTAGCCCACTCTGCTCTACCAAACGCAAATTTCTTTGATTGTCTCTCCTAATGTCCTGGGCGAAATTCAGCTCAATTTCTCTGTTTTCCCTAAATTCGCCGCTCTAATTGTTCTTCATCTTATGCTTCTCATCGTCCTTGATAAATCTTCTTAGGCAGTAAAGCCCAAAAATCCTCTATTGGGCAAGTCTGATTATCGGAGGATCATCGTTTTTTGGGATAAAAAGGTGTATGGTGTTGTCGAAACCAGTTTGAGTATCTCTTGAATAATGACATGATGCTAAGTCTCACCAAAACATGATATTGTCATTAGGATGATGTTCGTGGATAAACTGAAACAATTTGGAAAGGCAGTTATCAATATGGCTCCGACTATTCAAAGTTTTACCCCTCGCTCTTCTTACAAAAGGTCGGGATACGCACCTGTTAGAAATTGTACACCAGACAAGGATTGTATCAGCAAACGCTGTATGTTCGAATCTAACATTGTCAGGGCATTTCTTTACGTTGTCCGTATAAATTCGATCGTTTCCTATTATTTCATAATTATGCAAGCGAAATACTTTTCGTCATCTAAAATAATGATTTTTTTCATTGACATAATGTACCTGCTTCAGTTGTCAGCTAGGTAAAGTCATCTTGGTAAACGAAGGAGTTGTGTTTGAGAGTATTCGGGGGCACTTGGGGTCTCTTAGTCTCTTCCGATATTTAAGACCATTCTTCCTCAATTCCAACCATTCCTTCTCAATTTCCAATCTCCTATAAAAATAGTTGATATTCTCCAACCTGGTTTCTTGTACAAAACATGGTATAGACCAGGCGGATCTGTTTTGAGGTGGATGTGAGAGATGGCATTCGAATTTTTGCATATAAAATTAGGTGACAATTTCAATAATTATAATAGAGTTATGCTCCTTCTCAAATATGCCCGGAACATTAATAAAAAAATTTAAATATTTAAAAATTTCGAAAAATATCGATTTTTTTCTACTTTCATTGCTTATAACTTTAAAACGATTCATTTTGGAACAAAGTCGTAAGGAAAGAAAATAAAGATACATAATTGAATTTTGTATAATATACGACAGGTTTAAAATGTTTTAAATTATTACCCTTTCTGCAAAATAGCAATAAATAGAAAATAGGGGGACAAAAAAGACTGTTTTTATTTAATATTTTTCAACCACTTTTGTTGCACTTGGAACCTTCATAATTCGTTTATCAAATTCTTACAATATACTTAAACTGTCCACCAAATTTCATTAAAATCGACCTAATAAATTTTGCATAATAATTTTCCAATATAAATTTCTTTAAAAAAGTTTAAATTTTTAAAAATTTTCTGAACAAAAAGTAGACCATCTAGAAGCTTGCGAATTTTTTTGCATATAAAGAGGTTCTCTACCTATCTAATACATTTTTCAGAATTAAAATCGGATTATTAAAGCGGCCTCAGCACTGTTTTAAAGTTATAAACAATGTTTTGGCTTATAAACAAATACAGTGAGGACGTTTGAGTTGGAATAAATTCATTTTCTTGAGAATGGGAGATTCTGGAGATAAATCCCGAAACAGATCGATTTTTATTTTTAAATTATAATTTTTTGGCATAAATATCATACTAGTGACGTCATCCATCTGGGTGTGATGACGTAATCTAAATATTGGAATTAATTTATTTCAAATAAATTTTTTTTAATTCAAACCCTGTATAAATAATTATGTTAATGTTTATATTAGTGAATACAAAATTGACTAGCCTTTCGATTGAGCTATCATACTCAATCAATCATACGGCACCTATTCTCATTTAAAAAAAATCATCGATTACGTCATCACGCCGAGATGGATTACGTCACTAGTATGATATAAATACCAAAAAATTAGAATTTAAATATAAAAATCGGCCTTTTTCGGGATTTATCTCCAGAGACGCCTATTCTCGAGAAAATTAATTTATGCCAACTCAAATGTTCTCACTGTATTTGTTTATAAGCCAAAAAATTGTTTATAACTTTAAAACAGTGCTGAGGCCGCGTAAATAATCCGATTTTTATTCTGTAAAGTGTCTAAGATAGGTAGAGAACCTCTTTATATGTAAAAAAATTAGCAAACTTCTAAATGGTCTACTTTGTTTTTCAAAAAGATTTTAAAAAATTTGAACTTTATTAAAAAAATTTAGATTGCAAAATTATTCTGCAAAATCTATCAGGTCGAACTTAATGAAATTTGGTGAACGATTTAAGTATGTTATAAGAATTTTCTAAGCGAATGATGAAAATTCTAAGTGCAACCAAAGTGGTTGAAAAACATTAAATAAAAGAGGCTTATTTTGCCCCCTTATTTTGTATTTATTGCTATTTTTCAGAAACGGTAATAATTTAAGACATTTTTAGCCAGTCGTTTATCATACAAAATTAAATTATCTTTATTTTATTTCTGTACAATTTTGTTCTAAAATGAATCGTTTTAAAGTTATAAGCAAAGAAAATAGAAAAAAATCGATGTTTTTCGAAATTTTTAAATATTTTAATTTTTTTATTAATGTTCCGGGCATATTTGAGAAGGAGCATAAGTCAATTATTATTGTTGAAGTTCTCACCTAACTTTAAATGCGAAAATCCGAATGCCACCTAGCACATCCAAAAATAGACGTTTTTTCACAGATCCGCCTGGTCTAATACTCTCTGACCGCACTGCGCTAATGTTCTATTAAGGGTTCTGCGTCAAATGTTTTGGTTCTGGAATATTCGACAGATTTCATCTTTGGATACATGCCCAATCAACTTGTAGATACTTTTGCTTATTTCTAATTTATATGAAAACTCCAAAATAAATAAATCGCAACTGACAGTAAGTAAACAAACATTTGTTTCCAAAGGCAACTTGATACTATTTTGTTTTTGTTAAAATTCAAGCCAATGAATTTTGTGCCAAAACTGATAGGACATACGCCACGAGTAAACAGATAAGATTGACACCGGAATCCAAAGTGTTTAAATATACAAACACGGTTACCTGAAGACAATTTTCTTTCCCATAATCATCACTACGATGATGATTATTACAATAATTACAATTTGGCCATAATTGACCAATGGGCAATTTTAATTTAACCTAAATTACTACTGTTCCTTAAAATTAAGAGCTTACTTCCTAGCATCCCTTATCTAAACTAACAAGATAGTGCCTTATTCTAACATGCACACGTGCCCAAGCATTATGCTCTGCTTTTCACTATCACTCAAACTAGGTCAAAAGGCTTTGTCCTCTTCAATGTTGTAATTTGCCCAGTAGTATCGAGGAGCTGGATTGTCTCATATTCTCGTGTCTATGAAGTCGTTACTCGTGACTTCCTGCCATGTTCTTGATGATTATGCCCATAGTTTCCATTCCTAGGTCCTAATGGAGGCCACTGTTTGACACATACCAAGGAGCATCAAAATTATTTCTCGGTACTTTGTTCTGAAATCTTTGTATTATTGTTCTATTACTTGGTCTAGTATACCCCCATAGTGGGCATCGATAAGTCCATACAGGTCTCAATATTTGTTTGTAAAGTAATAACTTATTATGCATCAACAATGTGGAGTTTCTTCCAACTAGCCAATAAATACTTCTTTTTTTTGTACCTTATATTTTTAGTTCTTCCCTTTTTTTCTTGACGTGAGCCTTCCCCAGCGTAATTTTGAATCTAACGTTACACCCAAATACTTAGCAGTATCTGCATATTATGGTACCTGGATATTGTTGATTGTAACTGGTATACAGGGTGTTAGTAAATAAGTATGAAAAACTTTAAGTGGTAATTCCACATGGAAAAATAATGACAGTTTGCTCTATAAATGTATGTCCGCAAATGCTTCTTTTCCGAGATACAGGGTGTTGAAATTTTTATTTCAAACTGCTAATTTTTTTATTGCTCTAAGACCGGTTGAGATATGAAAATTACATTTGGTGGATTTTAAGAGGTAGTTATTGTGCATTTTTTGACAAACAAATAAAAAGTTTGTATTCATCATTAGCGCGCCTACGGGTAATGGTCTGAATTTTTTAAAGAAAAAAATGGTACGCCACTGAGATATTTCAAATTAAAAATTATTTTTGTATTCCGCGTGTAATTTATGAAAAATAACCTTTCTTTTATTTTTTTCGTATGGTGCACCGTTTTTATGCGAAAAAATAAAACATCTTCGCGCGTATTATTCATTTCTTAATCCATTATCAAGAACTCTCCAATATAATATTACCAAAGTGGAACAATAACAGAAAATATTACTAAAAAATTTTAACTAGGTGCAAAGCTACAACAACTGTCCAAAATTACCTCCTTTAAGGGTGACAATAATTTTATATTCACCATTGGCGCCCGTACAGGTAATGGTCTGAATTTTTTAAAGAAAAAGAATAGTACGCCACTAAGATACGTTAAATTAAAAATCATTTTTTAAGTCCTCCTTCAATTTACGACAAAAAATCATTCTTATCTTTTTTTGATATGTGGCGCTGTTTTTATACAAAAAAATAAAACAACTTACCGCTGACAAATTATTCGAGGTAGATATGCATAGGAACTTATTTCAAATACATACTTTGTAAACGTTAAGATGTTTTATTTTTTTGTATATAAACGGCGGTTCATATGAAAAATAGTCAAGAACAATTTTTTGTCGTAAATTGAACGGAAAATTCAAAAATGCTTTTTAAGTTGACATATCTCAGTGGCGTACTATTTTTTTCTTTCAAAAATTCAGGCCATTACCCGTACGCGCGCCAATGGTGAATATAAAATTACTCTGCCACCTTTAAAGGAGGTAATTTTGAACATTTGCTGTAGCCTTGCACATAGTTAAAATCTTTTTAGAAATATTTTTTGTTATTGTTCTAGTTTGTTATTATTATATTGGAGAGTTCTTGATAATTTATTACGAAATGAAAAATACGCGCGAAGATGTTTTATTTTTTTGCATAAAAACAATGCACTATATGAAAAAAAGATAAGAAAGGTTCTTTATCATAAATTAAACGTGGAATACAAAAATTATTTTTAATTTAAAATATCTCAGTGGCGTACTATTTTTTTGTTTAAAAAAATTCAGATCATTACCCGTAGGCGCGCCAATGATGAATACAAAATTGTTATTTGTATATCAAACCATGCGCAATAACTACCTCTTAAAACCCACCAAATTTAATTTCCATAGCTCAAACGGTCTTAGAGTAATAAAATAATTCGCAGTTTAAAATAAAAATTTCAACACCCCGTATCTCAGAAACGAAGCATTTACGGACATACTTATAGAACAAACTGTCATTATTTTTTCATGTAGAATTACCCCTTAAAGTTTTTCATAGTTATTTACTAACACCCTGTATATTGTATTTTTTTGTTGGTGAAATAAACATGGACACATTTAGTTTATTCAGCCTGATTCCCCATTTTTGTGTCCATCTATGGATTTGGTTAACTGCTATTTGGGCTTTGTTGGTCACCTCTTTACTAGTCGTCCCTACTGCTTGGATAGCAGTATCATCGGCAAAGGTGGCAACTGTATTGTCTTCATGTACAGGTATATCACACGTGTATAGTAGGTACAGGACCGGACCCAACACACTGCCTTGTGGAACACCTGCTCTAGTTTCTTTTAAGGCTGAAAAACAGACTTCTCTTGCTTAATTCTGAAGACAATTGAACCGATATTAAACAACATGTGACAGAAGCTACTGGAGTATCTGTAGGCACAGTATTCAACAAGCGAGTATGTTAACAAACGCAGATTCAAATAAGTACTTATAACCCAACTACTTATAATAATTTTAATAACTGAACATTTTATCACCCACCGTATTATCACTCATAATTATTTTGCTAATCAACGACTCTTGTATCGAATTCTACAGATAACTTTAGTTTTGGCTTTTATTAGTTAGAACTGAGGTATCAATTAAAAGTTTTATAATTAATATCAACTATCAGAAACTATTAATGAAGTAAGAGGTCCAATATTTCTAATTATTATTCAGAAGATCCTTATCTGAAGATACAGCTAATCAAACGAGATATTTTAATTCAGAGTATCTCGGTTTAGACTGAAAACTTGATTCTAATTAAAGAATTCGGTGGTGTTTGAACAATTTTCATTTTTGGTTTACACAGGGTGGAACAAAAAGGTAGGTCATAAATAAAATCACATGTTCTGGGACGAAAAATAGTTCGATTGAACCTAAATTACCTTAGTACAGAAATGTGCACATAAAAAAGGTTACAGTCCTTTGAAGTTACGAAATGAAAATCGGTTTTTTCCAATATATCGAAAACTTTTGAGATTTTATATTGAACGTGGACATGTGTCTTTCTTATGGCAGCAACATCTTTAAAAAAAATAACTGTGAAGCTTAACTGCTAACTGCTAACTGTGCACCCCTTAACCCGCCAGTGGTCACTATATGAGATTTTCTCTCATGGTTTCAGAAAATTACGCACAACTTTTTTTTGGGAAATTATACGCGCTGTAGTTTCTTCTAGTCTGCTAACTATCCTCCCTCGACAATCTAATAGACTCGTCCGCTCAGATAGTGACTCAGTTTACTTAGTATCACCATATTGTTGAGTGCGCTTCATGTGAGAGATTCTCTCATCAAGCGACCACCGGCGTTACCAACTGTGTATAAAAATTAATTTTATTTTTCCCCTTAAAACCTAAAATTATAGTAAAAAATCAATGGGAAAATCCCAATAGTTGGCTGTATACCATAGTTTAAAAAAACCAATACAGAAGTAAAAACTTCGAGATGTATTCTGGTATAAAATCGTTTATTTAAAAACTATAAAATGTCATCGATTGCAGAACGTTTTCGTTCTAAACAGAACATCTTCAGTGCATCCTGCCGAGTATTTTGAAACTAGCACACCGTAAATAGTGTTAACATCATCATATATGGTTTACATAATGTAATATGTTAAAATGTTATGACTACAAGTCGATGTTAATGGATAAAGTGGAACACATGCTAAAAGGGTGCCATGGTTCCCTGCTCGAAGATACTAGGTACTTGCCAATTCAATGGGCACAGACCAACCTTTAGGTTGGTGCCAACCCAGACTAGGTTGGTCTGTGCCCATTGAATTGGCAAGTACCTAGTATCTTCGAGCAGGGAACCATGGCACCCTTTTAGCATGTGTTCCACTTTATCCATTAACATCGACTTGTAGTCATAACATTTTAACATATTACATTATGTAAACCATATATGATGATGTTAACACTATTTACGGTGTGCTAGTTTCAAAATACTCGGCAGGATGCACTGAAGATGTTCTGTTTAGAACGAAAACGTTCTGCAATCGATGACATTTTATAGTTTTTAAATAAACGATTTTATACCAGAATACATCTCGAAGTTTTTACTTCTGTATTGGTTTTTTAAAATTATAGTCTTTTATGATGTAATAAAAGGCGCCGTGGATGTGGTCGATGATATTAAAATCCTATATTTTGTTTCACGGGTTAGTTGTAGATGGTCACTTAAATACCATATATTTTTCAATGTTAAATATTGGCGCCATCAGTGGTCACATTTTATATAAAGATAATAATAATAAAACAGAAAAACGTCATGTCTTTTTAAAGTAAATGACTTAATCGTTGATGAAACTTCATCTTTTTTGTAAAATTTAGTAAAGAAAGGCAAAAGTTGGATATGTGAGAGAAAATCTCACGCGCGACCACTCGCGTAACAACCTACCTAGCGACCAATGCCGGGTTAAAAATTTTTTGGGGGTTTGGTTCCCTTAAACTTAAACCCCCAAATGTTTGTGTACGTTGCAATTAAATTATTATTGTGGTACCATTAGTTAAACACAATGTTTTTAAAACTTTTTGCCTCTTAGTTCTTTTTCGATAAGAAAGTTTTTATGGAGATATTTTGAACATTTGTAAAATCCACCAATGTAAACGGTTAAGAAAATGGTTTGTAAATGGTTAACCCTCGTAAGGCGGTGCTTAGATTCTTACGTAAACGACGGTGCGGGGTGCATTTGTTTGCACCCCATCCGTATATCCATTTTTTTCATATGTGAACGTCGGGGAAATTGATTTGAAAGATAATTAAGACTTGTTTATTATACTATGAAACATAATTTTACAAAGTATGTACTCATTTCTTCTTAAAAAAAATTATTATCGTTACAAGACAAACACATGAAATTTTTCACAGAGTGGGCAACACAAAGTTTTTACACACAATACAATTATGCCGGGACTTTCGGCCTTTTTTCTGTGACAAAAGTAACACCGATCTTGTCCCGTAGCTCTGTTAGCTCCAGGTGGAACATCAGAAACGTCCAATTCAGAATATGAAATTTTCATCATTTGCACCCTATAGTCATTTTTCCAAAAAAGCACGTTAACGCAAAGGGTTTTAAATGCTGTAATGGGTGGAATGCGCTTAGAATTGAATTTAATGCGAATAAAAGAATGGACAAAAATAAACAAAATTATTAAAAAAGATAGGTGAGGAAAACGAGGTCTGGGGTGCAGGTGCACCCCGCACCGCCTTACGAATGTTAAGAAAGATTATAGAGACCAAATGTTCAAAATATCTCGATAAAAACTAGTTGTTGCTCAATAAAAGATGTTCCTGCCATAAGAAAGCCACATGTCCATTTTCAATCTAAAATCTTTAATAGTATTTGATATTGGAAAAAATCGATTTTATTTTGTAACTTCAAAGAGCTGTAACTTTTTTTATGTGCACAATAATAAATTTACCTAAGGTAAGTTAGGTTAAATTAAACTATTTTTGGTTCCAGAATATTATATGTGATTTAATTTATGATCCACCTTTTTGTTACACTCTGTATATGACGACGTATAAATCACTATAAAATTTGTTTTATTAATGTGCTCTTTACGTAAGTCTGGCAATATTGTAAAGTGACGGAAAGGTCCCTACATAAAAGAGAAAAAGTTGAAAATTATTTTCCATCCGGTGGAACGGTAAATTTTGGTACTTAACACGAATATCAAATAAAAGTTTCGCTTTTCCTCTTCTGTTTTTGAAGTGATGTGAGGTTTTTTCGAATGAAAAAGTGGAATGGGGATGAGAGAAGTTTGAATGTCCAGATAGTTTGGAAGAGGAGATCATTATGTGACCGGCATCGGAGAAGAGCAGTCAAAGTTTTCGTGAACGGTTCAGAAGCAAGTACCAGTGGTAGTTAGATAGTGAAGAGTGTAGCTGAAAAGTGGAACGAGAGACAGATCAAATTGAGAAGAAATACCTTTTTGATTCTGTAAAGCCTAAGGGAGAGAATATTATTGTGAGAAAGAGAGGAGAGAATTTTGGAGTTTTTTTAACGAGTACTGGTCAAAAGAGGCTTGGCTCGTGTTTTGGAGAATTAGTTGCTAGTATGCTGCTGGATTGATGCTGAGAACGGAGAGGGCTTTGATGGGTAGCCTAACATAATCAACAAGGAAGAGCTATTTGGGTCAAGAGGAGACATCATTGTGTGTGAATCAAAAGGTCAGTCAATAATTTATGTGATGAATTTTCTTTATGTTCAGAAGTTAATTTTTTTTGAGTAAAAGCATATGAACTAAGATTCCAATATTTCAAAAATTTAATAGGAAGTATTAGTAGTTTTGAGAATACCTAAATTTGTTTGTTTAGTTTGTTTTATCAATGTTATCAGGAACAAACCGATAAATATTTGTTGAATTAAAATTAATTTATGTGGTAAAAGTTTCATTGGGACAGTTATTCCCACAGGATTTGATCGGTAAATTTTCAGAGTATTGCTTTTGATAATAAAAGATATTTGTATTTGCTTATATATGGTATTTCTATTTATTTCCTTTTCCTATTTTATCCCGATAAGGATCAACTAAGAGATACTGAAACCACGAGAAAGGATAAGTATAACCTAAGATAATTTAGTTATTTTTTTGTATGATAAAAAGGCACCCTGAGATTTGTCTTAATTTTTATGTATGATCTGCGACAATTGAATAATTGATTAAATAACTACTAATTATTATAAAAGTAAGAGAAAGCAGATCATAACAATATGTATATTCGGTAGGTCTTAAAATCGGCCGTAATCTATTTTTCATATGCCTGAGTCTAAAGGTGATTCCCCCTAACATTTTGTAATGTTAGGTGGGGATATGTGTATATAACGTACTCTACAAGACTACGAGTACATACAAATTAAAAAATTATGTTGATGGATATTAAAATCCATCAACAAGACATTAATCTCAGCATATGTTTGAAGAATCAATTTCTTTTTTTGGGTCCACGGGTTTTAATAATTCCCCTCCACCGAGCATGAATCGATTTCGTTAGGACGTCATTTTTAAAGCTTTATTAACCACTTTGTTGGAGTTCAAAGTTTACTTAAACTTTTACACATAAACTATATACCTTGAGCTTTAAAATGGCGCTAGTTAGGTTGCTTAATTATTATAAACAAAGTAGCTGTGAATTAAATAAAAACAGTGGCTAACTTTGACCGTAATTAACCTAGGCGAAAAGTTTTTTTTGAAAGTTCGTGTAAAAATACCAGCTTTTCAAATCCCAAAGTAGTTTTAGCCTACAGTCAATATTAACAAAGTTATTTAAATTGTTTATAAGCCAAAAATGACTCTACTTTAGTAAAATGTTTCCGGAACGGTAAAAAGGACTTTTTAATGATTTTTTTTTAAATACGTTGAAAACATAGCTATTCTTCTTTCATGTGGTTTCCACAGAATTGCTATATCGTTATTATTTTCTGAACAATAACATTGCTGCAAAAAAAGCTCTTTGTGCTTTGATGTTTCTGATATTACTTCTTGATCTGTCCAACAGTGTTATTCCCGTTGGTGTTCTTAGAATTATCACTTCATTTGTTTGCAGCTATCTTCTTGTTGTGCTGTTTCTCGTCCTTTTTCAGCAGTGTATGTCATGATAGGCCTAATTACAGATTAATATATGTTTTTGTTTCTAAGTTTATCATTGCGAAGGCTTCTCGATCTTCTGCAGCATAGAATAATTGTCCTGCAGTTGATATCTGAGTCAATTCACGAATGTTTTTAACCTAGAAACTTGTTTTCTTTCTACACTTCTATGGTCCTCTATTTTGCTTTTAAGGATCAGTTGTAGTAAGTATTCTAAGTGTTCTCTATCATATCATTCATATCTATTTCCTCTCAGTATATATCCTAGATAAGACAGTTTCCGGTGTTGAACAGTCCTTCTAATATACTATATCATTGCGAATCCAATTACAATAATTAAAATATTTTTCACTCACACAAAAAGAGTATATAAAAAACATATTGGACAGAAACAAAATAGAAGATAAATCTGGAGGAAATCGTTAGAAAATAATACCAGTAATGTTAGCGGTGATGTTGAAATTGATAAAAAATTATATTTGCAAATATTTTATCATGATCAAAAAATTACGTGGTGACAAAACTATCAAATCGACTTATTATCTACTAACCACTAATAGCCCAACGTGGTTGATGCCGTGATGCGGTTCATGTGTTAAATATAGAAAATTTATAGCATAAATATTAATAAAATTTTCTTGTTACGTAGGTATCATTTTCATCAGTTGCTATTATACATATTGTAATAGTATACATATACTATATTCTGTATTAAAAACGATAGCATGAAAATTCGATATCAGCGAAAGATTAATTAGAACATGGTGCTGTGAATAATATCGCAGAGCTGTGATAGTTATCCCACTCGTTTTATTACCTGTTTTATTAGGCAAGGACGCGGGACGTCCCATCCCGCACTTTGTCCCGCGGGACAACACTGCACTTCTATTATTATCGGAATGATTTGCTAATAAAATAAGTATCTGAACTATTTTTGAAACGTAAAAATATTTATAGAAATTAAAAGATTTTGGATTCTGTTTTAATAATCCATATTGATAAAACATAATTAATACATTCAGAATAACAGAAAATTTTAAAATGTTGTCGACAATTATTTTTAATTTATTGGGATGTAGGTACGTCTAATATGCAAAAAATTGTTTTGTTTTAGGTCCTCCTAATAAACCGCCACGCAACATTACGGCGACACCACCACATGATGATACCATTAAATCTAACGGTGAACGTGATAAATACTTAAATACAGGGTGTTCCATTTAAAATTACTGAGAAAATAATGTACAGTAATACCTCGACTTACGCTACCCCGACTTACGCGAACCCAGAGTTACGCGATTTTTAAATCTTGTCGATTTGTTATTTGATATGCGATTTTAAAATCTTGTCGAATCATTATTTGAGTGCCACACAATCGTTTAATTTATCGACGATATAGAATTACCACCCACACACTATTGCTCAACCAATGTACTATAACATGTTTGGACTTTTCACACTGAATCAGCGATTTTATTTTGTATTAGGTATTTCTTATCTACAGTTTTGTTTAATGGTGTTTGTTACTTTTATAAAGGGAGTTTTTGTTTTGTATCTAAGAAGACTTGAAAGAGTAATAATGTCATACAAACGAAGTAAAACTGATCCGCCTGTATGAAATAAGAAAAGAAAAACGTTATCTTTGGAATAATTAAAGATTTTGAATTAAAAATGAAATTTTGTGAATTATCAAAGAAGATTGATCTATCAGAATCGACGGTCAGAATAATTATAAAGGGCAAGGAAAATATTCTTGACGCTGTAAAAAGACATACATACACGAAATTATACCCCGACCTACGCGAATTCGACTTACGCGATTATAGTTCGGTCCCACCTATCGCGTAAGTTCGGGGTATTCCTGTACTTGCGTTTTGACTCACCCTGTATCCTGTATTCAATATAAAGAAGATTAGCAACATCAATCATTTATGAAAATTTTGACAATAAATAAAAATTATGGCATTAATAAACAATTACCGTTGTGCTTATTTCTATTTATACAGTGAGTTGAACTTGTTACGATTTGCAAGTAAAATTGATTATAACTTTGTAAATACCCTGTATAACATACCAAACCTTTATATTTTTGTAATGGAGAAGTTAAGAAGATTTCGAATATAAAATAAAATACAGGGTGTTGCATTTAAAAAAACATAAGTTTGGTCTGCCACTATGTTATCGAACACCCTGTAACATTTTAACTAATTTGTAATATGAAGCTCAAAGTTGGCTACAATTTTTGTTATTAACTTTTATCGTTATCTATTACTATAACGGATCTACGGAGCTTTACCCCACTAATCAATGACCCTGTATACATAGATCCTTAAATAATTTTTTCAGGTACGATACTGATAAAAATAATTTATGAACAATTGAATATTATTTGATCACGTGATCAATACAACTACTGTATTTGTTGTCAAGTTAAAATCCTTAATTATTATTAGTCATAACAAACACCAGATTTCAGATTTAAAAAATGTAAAAAAAAACGAAAAAATGTACATAGGTACAAAAAATGTACCGTCTTAGTCACTTTCTACTCCAAATTTAATATATTATGTTCATTTGACCTTGAAATGGATAGTTAATATGAAAAACTGCGGGATAATAAATATTAATGCCGTCATTATTATACTTTTTATCTGTCAAAATTCAAACAAATGTTAAATAACCTGTTTTATAGTCTAGAAATTCTAATTTTAAAGAGATCTTGACAAGGGCGTCGTAGTCAGTGGATGTTACGGTTACGATACACAAACAAAAACTTAATAAAGTGTTTTACGAGAATAGTTATCGTTTTTCTCCACGACTATTAGTAATAATTCCGAAATAATTTTTAATAATAGAAAGTAAAATTCTCACTCTTGAGTTAAATATTTCTTCTCAAACACCTGCTGTGTATTCTGTATTTTGCATGTATTTGTATCTTATAACAGGTGACAGAAAAAAAGTTCCATAATTTAACGAAATACACATATTGCCATGGATTTCAACTAATAGGCCAGTAAAAAAAGAAAACGGCTGATTTTAATCAGCTGAAGATTTGAGAAATTATTGAGAGTTTATGGATTGGCAACAAGAGAAGAAAATGTTATTATATACTTTGTTTGAAATTTGACAGTATCTACAAGTCCGAAGAACTTTATCATAGCTAACTTTTTGAGGAAAATGGAAATAACATTAAACACGTCTTAGACAAACGATTCTTCTAAAAACCAACTGACTTGGAAACTTTACCAAGATTTATTAATTTAATATAGAAATTATATTCAGGGTAAAAAGCAAATTAATATATATCAAAAATACTCCTTTATAATACCGTTAATGTACTTACGGTCCAGGAAACCGATCAGACTAGAACAGTTCGTGAAAAGAGGAAAAATAGATGGTTATACACTTGTAGGTGCCGATTATTACCATGTGTATGGCGTTACTACATAAGTAAAAATGAAAAAATGTTTGCATACAACCAGGGTTGAAAAAAAAACATGTTTTTTTATTTTATACAAAACAAACGTTTTTTTTTGTTTTAAACGGTTTTTTTTGTTTTAAACATGTTTTATTTTTCGTTTTTATATTACGTGTTTTAAACAAATAAAACGTAGAAAAAAACATTGTTTAAATCATATTTCTTAAAATGAGAAGGATCTGTTTGAGGAATTAGGCAGCAAAGATACATATAATAACTTATGGCTGTTCAGCCCATATTCTGAACTTACTTACCCACGATATAGGAGTGCCAGGAATAAAGAACAGTGTCAAAAAATTGCAAATATTTCAGAAATGTACATTTTGCTAGCGCAAAATTCCGAGAAGCTGGTGATTCTGCTCTTGTATTGCATTAGGATGTTCGTTGGAATACTTTATCGGAATGCTTAGAAAGTTAGTTGAAAAACTGGCCAATATTATTTCACATTAATTTGCTCTAAACCTAAACAATAGAATAAGTATTGATAAAGATGTAACAAAGCTTGTAAATGATACAAAGTTAAAGACAAATGCCCAAGACTAGGTATTTATAAAAATTAAAGTATATTGCAGTGCAAGGACAAAGTCCAAACAAATAATACTTGCACTAAAGGAGAGGTTACAGAGATATGGCTAGAACTTCTGGAAGCATTCGAGACTGAACACGCAAATGGCGAATTTTTGGTAAATGATACGAATAAAGTCAAGGAGCTTATGAAAATGGCTTTGATCCTGGCTCATTTCTTGACAAGTTTGATTGCTCATCGCTTTAGTGGAAATAAATTTAGTCAAGAGCAAATAAAAACTGGTACGGAATATGTAGAAACTTCACTTCACATCCAGAAGCATTGCCAATTATTATTAATTACCAGGCAAAGTGTATATGTACCCTTTAATCCATATATATTTTCTAAACATCTAATGTACAGCCATTGGTATGGTTGCATTCTATGGTCATACAACATAAAAAAACTCTTCTCATCATACGCTTTAGTCAATTCCAAACTATGTCACCGGCTAGGCAATGTCAAAGCTGCTAAGTTGGTTTCAATTTTTAAAGAGCTTAATTCTATAAGTGACCACGTGGCTGATAAAATTGATGAATTAGATTACAAGATTACCATGAGACTAAACAATTTGAGAAATTTATTAACTCTTGTATGCAAAATGTTTTGAGTTTTCCAATTTTTGTTGTGTTCCGATTATTAATAAATAAAAATATATTTGTTACAAAGTCTGTATAATAATATGTATAAGATTTTTTTTTCATATTTATGTATTATTCCCAAAAAAAAAAATATGAAAAAAAAAACGCTTGTTTAATTTAAGTGTTTTAAACATGTTTAAAACAAAACAACCCTGCATACAGCTAAAAACTTCCAGTAGAAAGGCTTGAAATCTGCTGAGGAAACTTGGTGCTGGTACAACACTAATAAACGACAAAACAAGCTCAGTTACTCCTAGTCAGAAAAATTGCAAAGTTAACAGATGCCAGAAAAGTGAACTTATACAGGTCCCGAGACAAGCTGCACCCCACTCGAATGGTTTCCCCTCCTATCACGAATAGTTCCACCTAATATTCACAGAAAGAATGCGCTACTAAGGTAGCATAAAAAGATTAATAATTAACCTATCTGACTTCTCATCACCACCTGGTTCCACAGCCAGATTGGGCTTGGTCTGTCCAATTAATCCTCTCTATCTATAGCTTTCATTCTCCAGTTTCTATTGCCGAGTTCTCTCAAATACTTCTGTAGTTGGTCCATATACAGGGTGTTTGGTAAAGAATGGGCCATAGCTTAACCTTAGATTCATGAGGTTAAAATAGGTCGATTTAAGCTAACTTACCTTAGTACAAAAGTTGATAAGAACCTAAATACAGGGTGTCAAAGTTAAACTTTTATTTTATTTATTCTTGACATGGATAATAAACAGGCATGGGATAATAACACGAAATTTGGTATGCGGCGTTTTTTTGGGACAAGAAATTTAAATTCGCCACCAAAAATGATGTATTGCCTAGAGGGCGCCACATACTCCTTTCAGCGTTCATTTAATAGGTTTAATTTTTTTATTACCCACTATACATAGTTTTTGAATCAAAACTTTTATTATCTTAATAATTTTACTTAAAAAAGGGATACTACATTCATCTCGCTAAACTCAACGTTTTCGAGATAAACGCATTTTAAATCTGCGTTGCAACATAATTTTTAGCATAATCTCATTGTAGTTACACCAGAAAAATAACTTAAAACCATAAAAATTTCCAAAAAAATATCGCAAATTTCTTCAAATGGAATTTGCGATGCAACGACATAAATTTAAAAACTGGCACAATGATTATGGTTTTAAGTTATTTTTAGGGTGTAACTACAATGATATTATGCTAAAAATTATGTTGCATCGCAGATTTAAAATGCGGTAATCTCGAAAACGGTTGAGTTTAGCAAGATTAATGTAGTATACCTTTTTTAAATAAAAATATTAAGAGAATAAAAGTTTTGATTTAAAAAGTATGTACAGTGGCTAATAAACAAAATTGAACCTATTAAATGCGCGCTGAAAAGAGTATGTTACGCCCTCTGGGTAAGACATCATTTTTAGTGGCGAATTTAGACTTCTTGTCCCCAAAAAACGCATACCAAATTTCGTGTTATTATCCCATGCCCGTTAGAAAATATTCAAGAATAAATAAAATAAAAGTTTAACTTTGACACCCTGTATGTCGGTTATTATCAACTTTTGTACTAAGGTAAGTTAGCTTAAATCGACCTAATTGAATCTCAAGAATCTAAGGTTAAGCTATGGCCCATTCTTTACCAAACACCCTGTATAGTATTTTTGGCCACCCCTTGGATCGCTTTCCCACCATTTGTTGTTAAGTTATGATTTTTGCTGGTTCAGAGGTTTCCATGCCTTTCACATAATATACATGACCTATCCATCTAAGTCTGCCTGACCTATACATCAAGATATTCCTGACTTAAATGGTGAAAAGCTAGATGGTAATAAAGCACAGAACCTAACATTCGTAAAATACTCTAACCTGATCAAATGGTTCCACGATTTAATTCGAATCGTAACACATTGATTACATTAGATAGATTCCGTACCGAAGGGGTAGTATTCAGTCTCATCAATCCAACACATTGCTTCATCATGCTCCCTCCCAGTATCTCCAAGACCATGGAAAGACTTCCCTGAAGCAACAAATTGGTAACTTAGTCTCGATATCAACCATTTTAATGTTAAGTTTACAGGATTACTGTTAATCTAGTGAAGATGAATGATAAAAAATTGCTAAGAAGAACCCTAAATAATAAAATTTTCTTAAAGTTCCCTCTGCTATCGGAGGTTGGATATCATAATGGCTATGGTCACTTTGTTGGCTGCTGCTCTGAATAGTTATAATGAAATACAGTTAAACCATTCTCTAAGGTTCCTCAGCCAGGAGATGCATCTTCTTCCTATGCTTCTTCTTCCTTGGATCGTTCCTTGCATAATTATTCTCAGCAACTTATAGTTTTCTCCTCTGGTAATGTGACACAAATATTCCAGTTTTCTAGTTTTTATACTTTTCGTAGCACTTCAACATTGGTAATCCTTTGAACCCACTGAATTTTTAATATTCTTCTGTAATCTGTAACAGCACATTTCGAACGCTTCTATTCTTCTTATGTGTTGTCTCTTCAATGTCCAAGCTTCCATTCCGTATACCAATATAGAAAATATGTAGCATCTTAGAGCCCTCAATCTGAGAGGCAACTGAAGGTTTTTGATTGTAAGCAGTGTCTTCATTTTTATAAATGCTTGCCTTGCAGTTTCAATTCGGACTTTAATTTCTTTGCTTTGGCCATTTTTGTCATCAACCCAGGTTCCCAGATATTTGTATGTGTTAACTTTTTCTATTTGGGTTTGCTTTATCATTAACCTTTCATTTCCATGTTCTGTTTTTGAGACAATCATAAATTTAGTTTTTTTCTTGTTTATTTTTAGTTCGTATCGAATGCAATAATCGTTAATTCTATTTAGCAATTCTTGTAGCGATTCCAGGGTGTCTGCTATTATAACGGTGTCATCGGCGAATCTTATGTTATTTACTATTCTTCCGTTTATAGAAATTCCATCACTTAGCTCCGCTATCGCTTCCTGAAATATGGCTTCACTGTACAGGTTAAACAGTAGCGGCAACAGAACACAACCCTGTCATACTCCTCTCTTTATATCAATATTCTCGGATTCTTGATCTTCTATCTTTATATTGGCCTTTTGATTCCAATACAGATTGATGATAATTCGTAAATCTCGTCTGTCTAAATCTCCGTTTTTCAATAATTCTATTAGTTTTTCATGTCGGACCCTGTCGAACGCTTTTTCGATGTCGATGAAACAGGAATAAATATCCAGGTTCATATCTAAGCATCTTTGAGAGAGCACATTAAACGCAAACAATGCCTCTCTTGTTCCAAGTCCTTTGCGGAACCCATATTGGGTATCATCCATATCATATTCTAGCTTTCTGTAGAATCTTCCATGAATCACCTTTAGAAATATTTTGAGGGTATGGCTTATTATTGATATTGTCCTATAGTCCGAACAATCTTTGGCAAATAATAAAATACTTCTTCTTCTCTTCTTTCTCCAAACTCCTTATGCCCCTCAGGGGCGTCGGAGATTTTATTCATCTTCTATCCATATCTTCCATTTCTTGTGGTCCTTTGCTAACTCTTTCATTTGTTAAGTGTTTTTCCTTTTTCCTGTCCAATTTCTATAATCTGATCGATCCATCTCTTCCTTGATCTCCCTTTCCTTCTTTTACCATATCTTTTTGATTCCATCACCTGCTTTGGTAGTCTTCCTTGATCCATTCTGTTGATGTGTCCATACCATTTTAATTTTCTTTTTTTGGATCTTGGTTATTATCGATTCCTGTTTCAGTCTTTGTCTAATATCATCATTTCTTATTCTGTCCAATTTCGTTTTTCCTGCTATTTTTCTCAGCTGCTTCATCTCGGCTGCGTTTGTTGTACTGTCTATTTTTGCATTGTTTACCCATGTCTCACTTCAGTTGTATTTCTTTATCTATTTCTTGCTTTCCAAATATTGTCTTATTTAGTGCATAGTAGACCTTATTTGCTTTTTTCGCCCTGTATGAGATTTCTTGATCTAGCTTTCCATCCTCTGATATTATTACTCAAAGGTATTCAAACGTTGAGACTGTTTCTATTATTTCGTTTTTGCACCTAAATATCGTTTGGTTTATTTCTTCCCTTTTCTTTTGGGCTACTATCATGGTCTTCGTTTTCTTTACATTTACCTCCATTTTCAAATTTTCTATTTCTTCCACCCAGATATCGATTAATTTTTGCATTTTCTCTTTATTGTCTGCTATTATTACTAGGTCATCTGCATATAGTAATCTCTCCAATCTCACTGGTACTAAATTCATGTACCCTATTGTTGACTGTAATTGCCTTGACTTTCTTTTAGCGCTCTTCATTACTCTATCCATTACTAATATAAACAAAACTGGGCTGAGACTGTCCCCTTGTTTTATTCCCCTCCTTAGGCTTATTATTGGCGATCTGTTTCCGTTTATTTGTACTTTAGCAAGTACGTTTCTATATGTACTTTTTACCACTCTTACTATCTTTTGCGGGATTTGCAGGTCTTCCATTACTGACCATATTACTTCTCTGTTTATAGAATCAAAAGCAGCTTTAATATCTATAAAAGTAATATATAAGTCTTCTCGTATAAACGTAATATACAAAGGTGTAGACTTTATAAATATGTCACTGATGATAACCATATAGCCCTATAGTTATCACATTCCGCTTCGTCTCCTTTCTTGTGTATTGGTATCAATAATTTTCTTCCCGGTCTTTCGGTATCTTTTCTGTTCTCCATGCTTACCTCATTATTTCCAGTAGCCAAAACTTGCCTCGTTCTCCCACGTACTTCATCATCTCCGGATCTATGTCATCTGCACCTCCCGCTTTTCCAATCTTTATTCTTGCCAACTAAGTGTCTTGTAATAAAATACAAGACACTAAATCACAAGGGTTGCCACAAAAAAAAAACATGAAAAAGCCAATTTTTAGAGGACCAGCAAAACTTGATACGTAGCAGTGTTGAAGGCTGAAATTACGGGAAGCCAAGTCTCATAAGCTCATCAGCTTGTTGATACGTCGATAGCCAACGATTGAAAACAAGCACGGCACACAAAGAAGAATAAGTCTCATAACAGAAACTGTAAAATCAATTACAAACATGACAAAGACATTAAATAAGACAAACAAAACGAAACGACACTAATTTAGTCGTTAAACAGTTGTTTTGTTGTTTACAGAATTTATCCAATTCTGTAAATGTCTCATAATATATAAACTTGATTCAGCCTTTAGAGTTGAACATGGCACATAAAACCATTTGCATACCAAAAGAATTTTCATAATGCAAACAGACATTGAGTAAACTGTTTATTATCTATTATTATTTAGACTAAGTTGTAAATTGTGGATTTTTAAATTAGATTTAAATTACTAATTGGTTTGATTGATTAGATCGTATTTGTATAAAAGCACCGAACAAGTGTTTTATACAGGGTGTTTCATTGGGAAATAGAAATACTTGAATGGTGCATAGAGGTCACTGATGCGGTTCTAGATATACTACATGTATTACCTCGTCAATTTTTAAACCCGAGTTACAGGGTGTTTTATCGATTTTGCCTATTTCTTTCTGAACATATAACTTTAGAACCACTTTGTATATTATTTTGATGTTTGGTACACATATATCTCATTTAGACACCAAACCAAACTGTATATTGAAATTTTCAAAATCCGTTTGAATATTTGAAAAGAGCACAAAAAATTAAGTGTAACGGTTCGCTTCACTTTCTTGGCCAGATGACTTTAATTTTGAAATTATATTGAAGGTTTTAAGCACTCCGAGATTAAAAGGCAGGTATTATTAACTTTTAATAATAAATTCTTAAAGTTAATAAACAAATACTCATTTTAAAAATAATCAATACTTACTTACTACATTAGAACGGCCCATTTAGTAATCACAAGAAAAATCCAAGTCCGGAAACAAAAAAACATAAAGTAATTGTGACCTTGAAACAACACCCTGTATATTTAAATTTTCAAATTTGTTTGCACAATTGAAAAGAGCACAAAAATCTGATTTTATAGATTCGCTCTAATTTTTGCGCAGAAAATTTAATAGCTTTAATTTTGGAATTAACCCGAGAGCAGTTGCGCTCACTTCTGTCACGTAAGCAGTCGCACGTAGAGCAAAAAATCTAACAATACCAATTTAAATACAAATTTAAAACAAATTTCTATTTTATAATATTTTTATTTACTTTACAAAATTTAAAAAAATCCCACGCATTACTACAATCTTCCTCGAGGCACTTACGAGTGGAAAGTTATATTGCAACATTTTTCATCAAGTTATCACGGAAAAGGATAAAATGTTAGATTTCTTCTAACGGCGCGACTGCTTCCGGGTAAAACACATTGGTTTTTTAGAACTTTAAAATTAAAAAGCAGGTTTTTAAAAGCACTTTTAATAATAAATTATTCAAGTTAATGAATAAATACTCATTTTAAAAATTATCAGTAATTATTTACTACATTGGAACGACTCACTTACTAATCACAAGAAAATCCAGGTCAGGATTAACAAAAGAATATAAAGTAATTGTGATCTTGAAACAATACCATGTATATTGAAATTTTCAAAATACGTTTGCACATGTGAAGAGAGCACAAAAAACTAAGTTTAACGACGTTTCGTTTTTTTCAGAAAATTGAATGACATTACTTTTGAAATTATATCGAAATTTTTGTTACGAGTTCTCAGAATTCTTAAAAATTTTGACATAATTTCAAAATTGAAGTCATTAAATTGTCTGACCAAAAAATTAAAGTGAACCATACGTTTCAAGGTCACACTTACTTTAGATTGTTTTGTTAATCCAGACCTGGATTTTTGTTGTTATTTGTAAGTGGGTCGTTGAAATGTTCTAAATAAGTATTGATTATTTTTAAAATGAGCATTTATTTAATAACTTTAATAATTTATTATTGAAAGTGCTTTAAAAACCTTTTTAATTTCAGTGGTCTTAAAAGTTTCAATATATTTAATCGCAAAATTAAAGTCATCAAATCTTCTGCGCAAAAACTTTAAGCGAACCTGAAACCGAGTTTTTGTGCTCTTTTCAAATATGCATACGGATTTTGAAAATTTCAATATACAAGGTGTGGTTTCAAGGTCACAATGAATTTATAATTTTTTCCGGACCTGGATTTTTCTTGTGATTACTAGTTGGGTGGTTTGGTTTCTAAATGAGCCATATATGTACCAAATATCAAAAAAATATACAAGATGGTTCTAAAGTAACGTGTCCAAAAAGAAATGGGCAAAATCGATAAAACACCCTGTAACTCGGTTATAAAAATCGGTGAGGCAATAAATGTAGTATATCTAGAACCGCATCAATGACTTCTATGTCCTCTATTCACCATTTAAGTATTTCCGTTTCCCAATGAAACACCCTGTATAAAAAAACTTACAATAACAATAGCTTTAATAAATAGCTTAGTTTGGTTAAGCTATTGCATTCCATCCTCTTATCTATTCTTATAATTAATTAGTAGATATGACAACTAAATTTATAGATTGTTGTGTATATTGAAAAAATAGCACTTCGTATAAAAATGCCAAAAAGGAGTTTTTCACTCATACATTTCATCTCACTCATACATTTCGTCTCACTCATACTTTTCAATCAAGAAAAAATCATGGATGACAGATGAAATCCTGAAACTAATGAACGAAAGTAGAATAGCCAAAACTGACCCAGGCAGATATAAAACTATAAAAATATATCGATAAGCAGAAAAAGCAGAGAAGCGAAAGAAGAAGAAGCAATGGAATATTCATTATTTAAATAAAAATAGACTATTTAATTTGTTTAAACCAGTTGTTGCCTATTTTTATTTTTTTAGTAATATTTTTGTGGTAATTTTTATTCTAAAACATAAAAATATTGATGATTAATATATTATATTTGTTCCATAAAATTCGTAGATAATTTATTTATAATAGAGGTTATGAAAAAAACAAATTATCCTATTTAATTATTTCTGAAAATACATAGTATCGATTTATGTATTGCTTTGGAAACAAAAAAAATCCCAAATTTTTATTTCTTGCTAAACATGCATTAGATTAATGACAAACTTAGTTTTTCATTAATCTAATCAGAAAAAATTAGTTAACAAAATCATTCAGATGCTTCACTTATTGCTGATAGATGAAAAAAAAAGAGAAAATTGGTCTTTTTGGCCTTAATTTGTTAATTACTAAATAGGTCCAAAAAATCTACTGCAGAAAATATAGTGAGGAGCAAAATTATGGAATAAATTCATTTTTTCGAGAATGGGGTTTTTTGAAGAGAAATCCCGAAACGGGTCGATTTTTATTTTTAAATTATGATTTTTTGCATATATATCATACTAGTGACGTCATCCATTTGGGAGTGATGACGTAATCGATATTTTTTTTAAATGATAATAGAGGTCGTGTGATAGTTCATTTGAAAGACTATTCAATTCTCTTTTCATAAATACAAACATTACCATAATTATTTATACTGGGTGGCCAAAAAATAATTTTTGAAGTAAATTAATTCACACTAACAGAAGAATGTATGTAATTTATTTAATTCAAAATACATTTTACTGCTGTCAGAAAACAGAAAAAATATTTATATGACAAATAAACATTGCTTTTTGCTTAAATTAGATGTTTAAACTGCCAAGTAGTGGCAGCTTGAACATTGATTTTACGCGAAAAGCAACGTTTGTTTATCAAATAAACATCTTTTCCTGTTTTCTGACTGCAGTAAAATGTATTTTAAATTAAATAAATTACATACATTCTTCTTTTTGTGTGAATTAATTTAATTCAAAAATTATTTTTTAGACCACTCTGTACAAATAATGACGGTAATGTTTCTATTACTGAAAAGAAAATTGAATAATCTTTCAAGTGAACTATCACACGACCCCTAATCGATCTATGTCTTTTATGTGGTTTGCGTTTATCTTTTTTTGTCTTCTGGTTGGTTTTTAAGGTACTAGTACACTTTAGAAGACCAAACATAAGCATTTTTTTCAAGAATTTTTTTCCCAGAACCTTTATTAAAAATGAACATAAAACTTTTTACATATTAATGTCTACCTCTTAGAAACTACAAAAAAATATATATTTGTTCATTACACTAATATTGTAGAGGGCGCCAAAGTCGAGGCCTCGATAAAAAGTAGTTCCGATGGCGGAGAGTTAATCTTAGGATTGGGATCTCTGAAACAAAAAAATCGTACGGTCTTTGAAAAAAGAAGATTTCTTACGTGACAATTTACCACCGTTAGTAGAAAATTCCGCAAAAAAACATTTACGGAAATTTGAAAAAATTTTGTGAAAAAATCACCCTTTTTTCTTCAGTTTTTTATGGTTAAAAAATATATATTTTTTACTTTTTGGTCAAATTATGGTAAATTGTCAAGTAAGAAACCTTCCTTTTTCAAATACTGTACGATTTTTGTACGATACGGTGCCATACGATTTTGTTTCGGAGATACCAATCCCGAGATTATCTGTCCGCCATCGGAACTACTTTTTTTCGAGGCCTCGACTTTTGCGCCCTCTACAATATTAATATACTTTTTTGTACTGTCTAAGAGTTAAATATTAATATGTACAAAGTTTTATGTTTATTTTTAATAAAGGTTCTGAGAAAAACATTCTTGAAAAAAATGCGAAGGATCTTGAGAGGAATATTCGGTGGCATCTGTGAAAATTGTGTTTGGAGGAGGAGATACAAGTACGAGGTATACCGCAGATATAAACATATATTTGGTGGTAAAGACGTAGTATCTCTTATAAGAATAGGGAGACTAAGATGGGCAGGACATCTAGCAAGATCACAGGAGAACAACCCTCCTAAAAGAATCCTTATGTCACAACCTCCTACTTCATCCTTATACTTATGGGAAGTAGAAATAGGGTTAGGAAAAAACTTACATGGAAGGATGGTGTAGATGAGGATGGGAGAAAAATAGGCGCAGCAAACTGGCAAAGGATACGACTGACTGGCGTAATAGACTTGGGAAGGTCGACGCTCTTTCATAGGGCTGTAGCACCATTGATGATGATAAAAGTGTACTGGTACCTTAATTGGAAGTTCCCCCCTAAAACAAATTTCCCCTCCCAAGGCTAATGTCTAGATCCGCCACTGGTGTCGATACTACTATTACTACTCAATTCTTCTTTGAGTAAACTCAACACAATTTTTCCTAGTTTTAAGGTAGAACTCGAAACATTTTTACCTCAAAAAGAAAAATACATAAAGTATTTTGGGTGGAGGTAAATTCCTCACCAACCAGTAAAAACATATAATCCGACAGGTATTTTCCTCACCAAATTTAAGGGTTCCTATTAATCCGGTAGGTATTTTCCTCACCAACTCACTCAGGTAATAAAATAAAAATATAGATTTAATTTAGGAATGTCTATTATGAAAGCATCCGAAATCCGAATACAAGACATTAATTTCCTTACATTATAATAATAGTTGATAATATAGATAATATGCAAGACGTATAAATTATTATTTAATATTTACTATAATAAGACAGACACTTTACAAAATCCATTCTAGTCATTTGATTAGACTGATATCTTATTAATAAATTTTCTACATTTTTCAATTTCAGCTTAGCTTGTTTATCATTGATATGTTTTGCAATATGCAAACTTTAAATTTTAACATAATATACGTATCTACCTGAAATTCTTTAATTTTTTCAAAGAAAATATAATATATGGATGGATGAGGATTACAAAACGATAAATTAAAATTCGAATGAAAAGATTCGCAAGCATTCGTAATACGAATAACAGAAGAATTTGCCTCTGTCCACAAATATGGGGAGAATATGGCAGTTTCGTCTATATAAGTTTCAACTAAATAATCAACATATCTATCTTAAATTTCATTTTCTGGTTTGCATGACATTAAATCAAACACAAAACAAGCTGATACGTCTTCTGGTTTTATATTTAAGGCCAAAAGTATGTTTGAGCCACTTGCCTCCTTCAGAATAATTTTTATATTCTGATATTAATCAAGAGACCAAGACATTTCTATACTAAGCTTGGTGTAGGTGAAATTTACAACCATGTATTTCAGTGTTCGGACATATTTCAATGATTGCATTATGTATAGCCTTTTCAAAATCTTCAAAAATTTTACTAGCATTAAACTCAATTTTGAGAGCTTTAAAAATGTCTGATTTTAACAAATAAAAAATATTGTAAATTTCTGTTTTTTTGTTTGGCAGTAAACAGTATAATATAGAAAAATAATGCCCATTAATTAGCCCATGAATAGTGAATAATTTCAAATAATATGTGGTATAGTAAGAAAATGTGCCATCCATATAATAAAATTCAATGTGGCTAAAATCTTATATTTGTTTCACAACTAAATACAATTATCCTACTTTTGACACAGTTTATAAAGAGAAAATTTTCCCTCTTGCTTATTTTTTGAGCACACCTCTTCACAATAAATTCTTGAACCTCATCAATATTGGAAGTAAGTCGACCAGGCATCATTTTTCGTCGATAATTATATATTTTTTCTTATGTAACTGACAACAATCGTAGTAATTGTTTCAGACAAATTAGCTGCAAGCGCTTGGCGTATAATTTTTGCTGGTTTTTCAATAATATTCTCTTTGGCTTTACGTTTACAATAGTTAGAAATAATTTTTCGATCTAACTTCTGACAATCTGGTTCATGATTATGTTGTAGGCTACTTCTAGATATTGTAAAAGTTGCACCAATAGTAAAAAATTTCGCACTACAAGTTGTTTTATCCTCCAGAATACTTCTTCACTTTTTAAAACTTTCACTTTATAAAAAATAAAATAAAATTTTCAAATACCAATACCGCGTAAGGTTTACCGCGATCACTTTCTATTAAACATGCCATTTTTGTCAAAATTCCAATTAGGCATTCCAAATCACGTGATATAATATGGCTGCTGGATGGCGAAACTGTCATCCATAGGCGTATCCAATGTTTAAACCACTTCATATTTAATTTGCTATCACAATTTCACAAATTTCGCTACACAATTAACAAAAAAACAAAACCAAACAGGATATTCTTTACAAATTTGTCAATATTCAATGTAAACATTAGATACGCCATGACCACCCCCCTTAACTATGTCTATGGGCATGTCAGTTTAGCCATCCACCGACCACCACTGACAGTTCATTGGAATCCCTAATTGTGACTAAAAATAATATAATATATAATTAATTAATTAATTGTTATAGGCACCTACTGTAATTTAATAGTAGATAAATAATTCAATTGAATGCCTTTTAGTAAAATCTACCTGAAATAACTGAAATAACCATTTCAGTCTTGGTGAGGAAAATACCTGTGGGATTATGACATACCCTTCTAAACGCAGGCAAAAGATTATTTTGGTGAGGAAATTACACCCGCCGAGTATTTTGTTTTTCCTTTCGACTTTTTGCTTTGAAATTTTGTTATTCCCATAAAAATAGAATGGTGTGCGTGTACAGCTCAGTTTATGTCAAGTACACTGTTACTGTTTCAAACAAACGTCCTACGCGTAATTTTAGATATAAGAAATAATTTAGAAAAATAATCAATAGATTGTATTCTGCTTACGAAACAATAATTAATTTGGACTATGATTTTTACGGTAAAATACGCTAAAAGCCGACTTCAACGAAATGGCATTGGTCCATAAATCTAAATAGGTACCTCAAATATAAATCCAAATTGCCAGGGATAATCAAACTGCCAAACTACAAACAAGAATCACCTTAGCATGGGCCGCATATGGAGCTCTATCAGACATCTTCAAGAGCAACATGCTAAATTATTTGAAAAAGAAGACGTTCGGCCAATGTGTGCTTTCAGTCATGATTAAAGGCTCGTTTTCACGCTACGTCTTAATGTACGTTTTGTGTGATAGGACAAAATCCTATACAATAAAATGTGGCGTGTAAATAGCAAAACGTACGTTTTTCCAAATCGAAAAATGTATAGGATTTGTCCTATCACACAAAACGTACAATAAGACGTAGCGTGAACACAGCAAAACGTACGTCTTGTCGAACAGAAAAAATTAAATCCGCTTATTGACAAAACGTACGTTTTGTCGTACGTTGTACGTTTTGTATGACCCACAAAACGTAGAAGAAAATATAGCGTGAAAACGGGCCTTTTTACGGCGCCAAAACACTATGGCTGACCCAAGCCATAGCAACCAAACTTAAGGCCCGTTTTCACGCTACGTTTTCTTGTACGTTTTGTGGATAATACAAAACGTACGAGAAAACGTACGTTTTGTCCAGTGTATACACATATCTTCGATCTGACCTTGGATTTCCTTTCGATTCTTTTGTCTAGGATTTGTCCTATTCAACAAAACGTACAATAAGACGTAGCGTAAAAACGGGCCTTTAGAGTGGCCCAAAGAAGAATGGAAAGTCACTGCTTGGACTGACTCTAGAGACAGAGGAAACGAGGAAATCAGAAGAAGGATAGGCGTCACAGATGTCATAGTAGAACAGGCTGAATCGTCGCTGATTCGATTCGTGAATGCTCCAGGAAACTTTGTGAACCAGAGCCATGATATAATATTGAAAAACTGCATACAAAAAATGCATTCTTAAAGTGCATCTCAAACAGACAATAAAAAAAATTCAGAACTCGTCAATTATCGGCGGAAATGAGTTCAATTTTGTTACTCAGGGGTTTTTGGGGTCGTTGAAAACGAATATGACGTCAAACGTCAAAGGATACCTACTGTTTACCTCGTCTTGTAAAGTTTTCGGCAAATTCATTAAAAATTAGTCAAAAATCATTACTCGGGGGTTTTTGGGGCCGCTAACGACGAATATGACATCGGGAGTGATTTTTGGGAGTAACTGGTGCCCAGAGTACCTACTGTTTACCTCTCTTGGGGAGTTTTCGGCAAAAAATTTATTAAAAAATTAGTCAAAAATAATTACTCGGGGGTTTTTGGGGTCGCTAACGACGAATATGACCTCGGAAGCGATCTCCGGAATTCCTGGTGCCCAGGGTAGTGATGTTGATTATAGTTACTTTCGAGTATTCATTACAAATCGTTACTTTTGTATAAAGTAATCATTTATAGTATTCGTTGCTTTAATTACTATGATTACTTTTGTATTTGAGTACCGGTAATCATATCGGGAATCGTATTTCTCAGTAGGTAGGTATTTTGTATAGGTATAGATATAGATCTAGATAAAAATATAGGGTTCTCGCATTCGATCTTTTTTAATGACATATACATTACATATTTTACCTCCATTATACCTCCCTCTGTTTCATCTTATATCTTCTCCTCACCCTCACAGTGTGAAGCTCACACCCTTAAAACGCTTCATACCGATAACGATATTCGATAACACTCGTAAAATACCGGTCCCGTCCGTTACTCGCTGGGATACGATTGGTAGAAAGTAATCAAGTGTAGATACAATAGTCGGTACTCGCTCTGTTACGAAGTAATCAGAGTAATCAAAGTAATCAAAGTAGATAAAATAGTCGTTACTCGCTCTGATACGATTTAGAACTCATTTCCGTTTGAGATGCACTTTAAGAATGCATTTTTTGTATGCAGTTTTTCAATATTATATCATGGCTCCGGGTCACAAAGTTTCCTGGCGCATTCACGAATCGAATGCGAAAAGAATTATTAAGATCCGTCTTGTCGTTTTTGAAGTGAAAACTTCTTTAGGGACGTTGTGCGATTTTTGGATAGGGGAAAAAGCATTGAATTCGCGACCGTCATTGCGACCGTCATCGCGACCGTCACTGCGACCGTCATCGCTTATGCTATATATTATTTGTATGTATATATAAATTGTATAGAAGTATTTAAATTTAAAATAAATGTAAAACCTATTTTAGGATGGGGAAAAAAAGATTTATTTCGCGACCGTCATAGCGACCGTCATCTCTTCGACGAAATAAATTTTGTACGTATCTATATTATGTGTATCTATACATAAATTGTATAGAAGTATTTAAATTTAAAATAAAAGTAAAACCTATTTTTCGATAGGGAAACATGATTTATTTCGCGACCGTCATCGCGACCGTCATCTCTTCGGCGAAATAAATTTTGTACGTACATGTATTGAAGTGAAAACTTCTTTAGGGACGTTGTGCACTTTTTGGATGGGAAAAAGTATTAAATTGGCGACCATCATTGCGACCGTCTTCGCTTCGAAGAAATAAATTTTTGAAGTGAAAACTTCTTGAGGGCCGTTGTGTACTTTTTGGATGGGGAAAAGTATTAAATTAGCGACCGTCATCGTTTCGACGAAATACATTTTTGAAGTGAAAATTTCTTTAGGGACGTTGTGCACTTTTTAGATAGGGAAAATGTATTGAATTAGCGAACGTCATCGCAACCGTCATCACTTCGGCAAAATTAATTTTTTTAAGTGAAAACTTCTTTTGCGGACGTTGTACACTTCTTAGATGGGGAAGAAGTATTAAATTAGCGACCGTCATCGCTTCGGCGAAATAAATGTTTGAAGTAAAAACTTCTTTAGGGATGTTGTGCTCTTTTTGGATGGGGGAAAAGTATTGAATTATGGACCGTCATCGCTTCGACGAAATTTGAAGTGAAACTTCTTTAGGGACGTTGTGCACTTTTTCGATGGAAAAAAGCATTAAATTAGCGACCTTTATCGCTTTGACGAAATAAATTTTTGAAGTGAAAACTTCTTTAGGGACGTTGTGCACTTTTTGGATAGGGAAAAATTATTAAATTAGCGACCGTCATTGCTACGACGAAATACATTTTTAAAGTGAAAACTTCTTTAGGAACGTTGTGCACTTTTTGGATGGGGGAAAAGTATTGAATTAGGGTCCGTCATTGCCTCGACGAAATAAATATTTGAAGTGAAACTTATTTATGGATGTTGTGCACTTTTTCGATGTAAAAAAGTATTAAATTAGCGACCGTCATCGCTTCGATGAAATCAATTTTTGAAGTGGAAACTTCTTGAGGGACGTTGTGCACTTTTTGGATGGGGAAAATATTATATTAGCAAACCTTCATCGCTTCGACGAAATAAATTTTTGAAGTAAAACTTCTTGAGGGACGTTGTGCACTTTTTGGATAAGGAAAAATTATTAAATTAGCGACCGTCATCGCTTCGACGAAATAAATTTTTAAGTGAAAACTTTTATAGGGACGTTGTGCACTTTTTGTATAGAGGAAAAGTATTGAATTGGGGCCGTAATCGCTTCGACGAAATAAATATTTGAAGTGAAACTTATTTAGGGACGTTGTGCACTTTTTCGATGTAAAAAGGTATTAAATTAGCGACCATCATCGCTTCGACGAAATAAATATTTGAAGTGAAAACTTCTTGAGGGACGTTGTGCACTTTTTGGATGGGGAAAAAGTAGTAAATTAGCGACCGTTATCGCTTCGACGAAATAAATTTTTGAATTGAAAATTTCTTTAGGGACGTTGTGCACTTCTTGGATGGGGAAAAAGTATTGAATTTGCGACCGTCATCACTTCGCTGAAATAAATTTTGTACATATATAAATTATGTGTATATATACATAAATAGCATAGGGCATACGCATCGCGTATATCGTATATGATATAGGCCTAGCACTTCTCTTAGGATGGGATAAAAGCATTGAGCTCGTAATTTATATACTATAAGAAGTTTTCACTTCTGTGGGCACTCGCATGAGTGCTTTTAATTTTTTTTTTTTTTTTTTTTTTTCGGAGGTTCAGTGCTTTATTGCTTCGACTATTTCGTTAGTGATATGATCGGTCCATGTTATTTTCAAAAGTCTTCTAAAAAGCCACATCTCAAAAGCTTCCAACTTTCTCATTACTGAATTATGCTGTATACTGCATTAAATATCAAAACAATAAGATGCAAGTCAGAATAGATGGACCATGAAAACATTAACCTTCTCGTTGGTTTGGTAAACGTTAGTTTTTATGATTTAAAAACGTTCGATAACGATAAGCCAATCATCATTAACCTGATTGAATCACCAATCCATATTAGTCAGCAAAGTAACTGTGTTTTTAATATCCCTATTGCAAAACAAAACAGAAATACATGTACATAATTATTTACATTATGTTGATTTTCGTTCACAATTTTCTACAAATTCAATTCAAATCATAGTTTAATCTAATTTTGTTATTAGTTGCCATTGGTGAAGATTTTTTTTTTATTTAAAAATGGAATTAGTTATATTCACAACGCTATATCAAACGCTAAGACTGATAATGATAATACGGGCAAAAATAAGAGTAGTAAGGACTGTAGAAGGAAGAAGAGTGTCATGGTCGAAAAATTTAAGGGACTGGTTTAATTTAAATGTCGTTCTACACAACTTTTCAGAGCAGCGGTAAGAGTAAAGATAGTGATGATGATGATTAGTCCAGAGAAATAAGGTTTTTGTCGTTACACTTCAGCAGCCAGGTTGCAAATGGATTTTTTGGGTACTATATATACCTAATACATTATAAATACAAAAATGCCCGTCACAGTTCGGACGAGAAACTTAGTTATTAACAAATAAGGGTCAAAAATGGCAGTTTTTTCGTTTAAATCGCTACAGGTAAAAATAGGGAAATTAAATATCTTATTTATAATATTCTTATTTTTGTAGATGAGCCAAGGTTTAAAATGGTACTTTTTGAATTTTGGTCCGATCTTTTTTTGTTTCGGAAAGTGCAAAATAAGACTAACATTTCAAAAATAAAAAATGTGCTATACCTTTTGCGAAAACGGCCTTGAGACTTTCATATTGCACGAAAAGTTATGTCAAACATTCCATATAATGCACAAAAATTTTTAAGACGATTCGTCAATTAGTGTAAATTTTATTCAATTTGTTTATTGCAAAGAGCTTTTTTTCGCAATGTTATTGTTCAGAAAATAATAATGACATAGCAATTCTGTGGCAACCACATTTAAAGTATTGAAAAAAAATCATTAAAAAGTCGTTTTTAACACTCTGAAAAAAGTTTAGTAAAATAGAGTCATTTTTGGCTTCTAAACAATTTGAATAACTTTGTTAATATTGATTATAGAGTAAAACTACTTTAGGATTTCAAAAGCTGGTATTTTTATACGAATTTTCAGAGAAAAACTTTTTGCCTAGGTTAATTAGGTTCAAAGTTAGCCACTTTTATTATTTAATTTGCAGTTACTTCTATATACCTCAAATTCTTCTGTAACAGTGTTAGTTAACATACTACTCCGAAACAGCTTGGCCGCTTTTTATAAAATTTTAGACGTTTATCCTGTAGGACGTTGAAGAGGTTTTAATCTATTTTTTATACCCAAAGTTATAAGGGGGTTGCCACCCTGACATTTTTTTTTTATTTTTTTTTTGACAAAATTATCTACTTTAATTTTATATGATGTAGAATTAAAAAATACATACAACCCTGAATTTTCACTCTTCTATCACCAACCCCTATTTGTTAATAGCCATCTATATATTTACATCTATAAAATTCTCCTGTCACAGTGTTAGTTTCCATACTCCTCCGAGACCTCTTGACCGAATTTTATGAAATTATATATGTATATTCGGTAGGTCTTAGAATCGGTGGTAATCTATTTTTCATATCCCTGAGTAATAAGGGGATTTCCCCCTAACATTTTGTAATGTTAGGTGGGGTTGTGTGTACATAACGTACTCTATAAGACTACGAGTGCATACAAATTTAAAAAAAAAGAATGTGTGTGTACTTTGTACGCACGTGAGAAGATATTCTTCTATTATATTATAATAGGCAATTTAAACGAAGTAAATATACTTAAAAGGTTATTTGTATTTTATTTAAAAATCAAACTAACTTTCTTATCTACCACTTTCAAAAAAAATTTATTAAAACAACCAAAAATTAAAAAAATATATATGAATCGCCCAGGAATTGAACCCGCGTCATTCCAATCTCAGAACTAACGCACTACCCACTACTCCAGCGAGGCCCTAGGAATTGACATGTAAGTTTCGGATATAATTACACAACACGGCGACATACAGTGTAAAAATGTTATGCTTACATAATATTTTATTATTTTACTACAGAGAAACACAAATCCAAAAACACAAGAATTATAATAAATAATACATTTCCTAAAAACACTAATATATTCTTTTAATGACTTATTTGCACGGTTACAGATACATACATACCTATCTTGAAAGATTAGCAATGAACTACATACTGTCAGTGTGCGCAGGCGCGCAGATCTATGTACAATTTTAGCCTCAATCGATTCGCCGCTAAAGAAGAATATCTTCACAAATTATGATCAAAATCCATCAACAAGTTCCAGCGATATTAATCGCAGCATATGTTTGCAGAATCAGTTTCATTTTTTGAGTGCACGTATTTTAGTAATTCCCCTCCACCGACCACGAATTAATTCCGTTCGGACGCCATTTTTAAAGCTTTATTAACCACTCTGTTAAGGTTTAAAGTTTACTCAAACTTTTACACATAACCTATGTATATATCTTCAAATTCAAAATGGCTCTAGTTAGGTTGCTTAATTGTTATAAACAAAGTAGCCGTCAATTAAATAAAAAAGTGGCTAACTGTGACCGTAATTAACCTAGGCGAAAAGTTTTTCTTTGAAAATTCGTATAAAAATACCAGTTTTTCAAATTCCATTGTAGTTTTAGCCTACAGTCAATATTAACAAAGTTATTCAAATTGTTTATAAGCCAGAAAAAACTCTATTTTAGTAAAATGTTTTCTGAGTGATAAAAATGACTTTTTAATGATTTTTTTAAATGCGTTGAAAATATGACTATTCTTCTTTCATGTTGTTTTCACAGAATTGCTGTATCATTATTATTTTCTGAACAATAACATTGCGAAAAAAAAGCTCTTTGGGATAAACAAATTGAATAAAATTTAAACTAATTGACGCATCGTCTTAAAATTTTTTGTGCATTGTACGGACTGTTTGACTCAACTCTTCATGCAATATGAAAGTCCTAAATTCATTTTCGCAAAAGTTATAGCAAATTTTTTATTTTCGAAATTTTAGTTTTATTTTGCAATATCCGAAGGAACAAATAATTGGACCAAAATTAAAAAAACGCTATTTTAAACCTTGGCTCATCTACTAAAAGAAAAATATTATAAATAAGACATTTAATTGCCCTATTTTTACCCGTAGCGATTTAAACGAAAAAACTCTCATTTTTGACCTTTATTTGTTAATAACTAAATTTCCCGTCTGAACTGTGACGGGCATTTTTGTATTTGTAATGTATTAGGTATATAGTACCCAAAAAACCCATTTGCAACGTGTCTGCTCAAGTTTCCCGAACATGGTCTATTTTTGCCTTATTTCCCTGGTGTAGATATCCAACCTCCGATTAGGAGACGAAACTTAGGAAGAAAAAGAGTCTCTTTGAAGATGGCCTCACAGTATACAGCATCATGAGAAACTGTACATACTTCCATCTCGTATGGAGCCCCTATGGGGAATAAGAAATTACCATTAAAAAATGTCTGCTCCAATTGTTGGAGGCTATTTATGAATTTTGACTGAAATTTCTATTTGTCATAACTTTTGAATGGTACCTAAGTTAGGTGTGTCTCATATTTTGATCAAACGATACACTTCTTCTTCTTGCAGTACCGTCTCCTACCGGAGGTTGGCTACCATCACAGCAATCTTAACTTTGTTGGCTGCAGCTCTGAACAACTGTATTGAACTGCACCCATACCACTCTCTTAAATTTCGCAACCAGGAAATCCTCCTACGTCCCACATTTCTCTTTCCCGAGATTTTTCCTTGGATGATGAGTCTTAGCAGAGAGTACTTTTCTCCTCTCATTATGTGGCCTAGATATTCCAGTTTTTTCGTTTGTATGGTTTTTATGACTTCGAATTCCTTCCCCATCTTCAGCAGAACATCTTGATTTGTTACTCTTTCTGTCCATGGTATTTTCCACATTCTCCTGTAACACCACATCTCGAATGACTCAATGTTTTTGATGTTTATCTTTTTCGCGTCCAAGCTTCCATGCCGTACAGCAGAACGGAGAAAACATAGCACCTCAACATTCTTGTTTTTAAGTTTATATTTATGTCCCGGCTGCATAGGAACTTTTTCATTTTGACAAACGATTGTCTCGCTATCTCTATTCGCCTCTTGATTTCTCTTGTCTGGTCATTAGTATCAGTGAAGCAAACCCCTAAATATTTGTAGGACGTAACTCTTTCAACTGGCTGATTATTTATTGTTACATTCACATTGGTGTATAGTTTCTTCGTTACAATCATGAATTTAGTCTTTTTGATGTTCAGTTTTAGACCATATTTATTGGTATGAGTGTTTATGTTTTCCATCAAATACTGTAAATTTGCTAGGTTACCTGTTATTATTAGCGTGTCATCAGCGTATCGTATATTGTTAATTAACTCTCCGTTAATGTTCATACCAATATTTTGCTCTAGGAGTGCTTCCTGACATATTATTTCGCTGTATATATTGAATAGTAGTGGAGAAAGCACACAACCCTGACGCACACCTCGACGAATCTCAATTTCTTCGGTTAATTTATTATCAACCTTGATTTTTGCTGTTTGTCCCCAATACAACCTGGATATAATATTAATGTCGCGACTGTCGATGTTTTTGTTTCTTAGGATTTCATACAGCTTTTGGTGTCTGACTTTATCGAAGGCCTTCTCAAAATCTATAAAACCTACGTAGAGGTCTTGGTTTACATCCAAACATCTTTGCATTAACACACTCAGACCAAACAAAGCTTCCCGTGTTCCCAGTCCACTTCTGAATCCAAACTGTGTGGCGCTTATGTCCTCTTCTAGTTTATTAAATATTCTTTTGTGAATTATTTTTAAAAATACTTTCAGTGTGTGGCTCATCAATGCTACAGTTCTGTGGTCTGAACACTCTCTGGCGTTATTCGTCTTCGGGATTGTGACAAAAGTAGAGGAGAGTCATTTCTTTGGTATGATGCCTGTTCTATAAATTGCGTTAAAGAGGTTCACCATTATTTCAAGTGTGTCGTCGTCTATAAGTTTCAACAATTCTACAGGAATTTCATCTGGTCCTGCAGCTTTACCCCCTTTAGTGTTCCTTATAGCATATTCTATCTCGCTTTTTAGGATTTCAGGCCCTGTTGTGTCATCTACAGGTTCTGCCACTGTTATTCGACCACTAACGATACACTACTACCACCTAATCAAATGATTTATTTAAATAGTCTAAGATACGATATAAGGTCGAACTGCACCGATCTGTTTCAATAGATAAAAATTATTTGATATGTAATTTAGTAATTAATAACTAATTAAAAATTAATTTTTTTCTATACTTACATTTAAAAAAAATTTGGCCAGGGCAGATGTTATTTTAGATTTTTTGGATCATTCGAAACAAAAAAAGGTCTTTTGTAATGTTTCTCTAAGTTGATCGATTTTGAGTTATAAACAATTTAAAACTGAAAAAATCACGAAAGTTGACGATTTTCAAGGCTCAAAAACATAAGTAAAAAATATCATTTTTAAAATTACGATGTAAGTACCTAAATTCAAGTACACACCTTATTCCAGCGGAATAAACTGTGGTACATGTACCACTGGTGGTACATATAATTTGAGGTGGCACACAAAACGCAAAAACAGCCAAAATCAGCACCGCTATTATAGTTAATTAGATCACCTAGCTAGATAGGTATTTCAGTTAGGTGGTACCCAAAATAATAAAAAATATTTGGTGGTACATGACTCAAAAAGATTGAGAACCCCTGCCTTATTCGATCAGTTTTTGATAGTGTTGCCCAAATGCAAGACCAAGACGAGACTTAGGCAGTCTTGGTCTTGGTCTTGCGCCAGTACACCTGGTCTTGGTCTTGGTATTGCGCTCCCGGTCTTGGTCTTGGTCTTGCAGCAAGAGTCTTGCAAGTCTCGCAGTTGCCCATTAGCCTATTGCATATCTTAGAACAACGTAACAAAGAGGTACATTTTAAGCTTGAATATCATAGCTATAGTAAAGACTAGCCAAATTATTATATATCGAAACAACTGACACCGGGTGGGGTTTGAACCCACGATCTAAGTGATCCCTGCCTATGTTCTAACTAACTAAAGTTAAAACTACCTCTTAAAACCCACAAAATTTCATTTGCATATCTCAACCGGTTTCAGAGCAATAATAAATAAATCGTTAGTTTGTAAGAAAAATTTCAACCCCCCCCCCCCCTATTTGGTAAACAAAGCATTTGTAAAGTAAACGTTTATGAAGCAAACTGTCATTACTTTTTCGTGCAGAATTACCCATTAAAGTTTGCCATACGTATTTAAAAACATTCTGTATTGATGAAAAACATGGCTAGTTAAAAAAGTACCTAACTTTTTTATTATCAAATATAAGTGAATGAACAAAAAAAACATAATGTTAAGAAAATTTGAGGTTATAGTGGTGCTTTAATTTCAGTATGCTATTGCATGCTAGAATAATAAGTTAGCATAATGCTACAATATTCCACAGAGTGAGAAAAAACACAGTTTGATTGGTACACCCGGTATACACTGACAATAATTGACCTGTCTAGCAATAATATCTATTATTACTCTCATATTTATAAAGAATAAGACAAAATTTTTAAAAAAACCACTTAAATTGGACAACAGGTTTAGGAAATTTGAGACATTAAAAATGACCCGTTTTTGAAGGTGGTGCGTTAATTTCTTGGAGAAGTGTATATCGTTAAAATAATATTTCGGTATTATGTTTACACATTACATATTATGTTTACATAAAAATTATTTATGTAAATTTATATAAGTGCTAAGGTATTTTTAAAAAGGTTGGATACGATATTCGATATTACTGTATAGGTCTGGATCCCGCGTATGAAAAAAAAGTTGATTAATAGCAAGCTGAAAATTTGTTAATAGCTTAAGGGTGTCTAGTCGGACAAACTTTGATATATGGGAACACTGGAACAGGGGAAGTTTTAATTGTAGAATAGGTTAAAAATTTGGAACGGTCAGACCACGAAAACGTCACATGTATTTTGTCCGACAGAACTTCCAATTGATTTGTTACCCTTTCATTAAACTCTCATGCAAAAATGAGACTGCTATTTATCACCTGTCATAATTCCTGTCATTTGACATATTCTACGTGTTCCACTCATTATAATTCCCATTTGGTGATAAATAGCAGCCTAATTTTTGCATGAGAGTTTAATGAAAGGTAACAAATCAATTGGAAGTTCTATCGGACAAAATGCATGTGGCGTTTTCGTGGTCTGACCGTTCCAAATTTTTAACCTGTTCTACAATTAAAACTTCCCCTGTTCCAGTGTTCCTATATATCAAAGTTTGTCCGACTAGACACCCTTAAGCTATTAACAAATTTTCAGCTTGCTATTAATCAACTTTTTTTCATACGCGGGATCCAGACCTAGTAGGCGTCGCAACGCAGGAATGTTCTGTTATATGAATATGATTAGAAGACGACTACTCTCAAAACCAGGACAATTAATTTCAGAGCAAAGAAATCGGCTGCTGAGAAATAATGTAGGTACTAAAAAATTTTATTTTTACATTATAATAATGACCTCTGAGTACATGTCAAATGTATCGAGTGTTCTTTTAATAGATATTTTGATTCGCTATGTATGTTTAAGGTATTGTTCGTAAAGTCCAATTTTCAAATTTGTTGTTACAATTTTTTTTGTTTCTCATAGAGTAGGGAGCGTTCAAGTATTACGTAACGCGATATTTGAAGATTTTCGACCCCTCCCCCCTACGTAACGCACTCTAATGGGCGTTTAACTATTGTGTAACGCAATTTTTGCAGATTTTTGACCCCCCCCCACCCAACCTGCGTTACGTAATACTTGAACGGTACCGTATCTAAGAATATAGCCGAACTTATATACTCCCTAAAACGACCCTTAGTTCTAACTGCAAGACGCAAGAGTCTCGCAGATTTAGTCTTGTTCTTGCTCAAGTCTTGCACGGTAAGTCTTGGTCTTGCTAAAATTAGGCGGTCTTGGTCTTGGTCTTGCGAAAACGCAAGAACAAGACCAAGACTGCAAGACCAAGACCGATTTTGGGCAACACTAGTTTTTTATAAGTACTTCGGATTTTTTTCATTTTAAAACATTGTTTTTTAGTTGATAATGCAGCCCATCGCCCGTCTTCCCATAAGAAACGTTCCTTATTAACAATTAAAACAATATATTGTAGAATAAAATATGGCAAAAATTCTTATGGGTACCTGATAGAAGAAGGTTTGAACTTGAATTTATGTACTTGATGATTACAATAATAATATTTTTTACTTGTGCTTTAGAGCCTTGAATATCGTCATTTCTCAAATCAACTTAAAGAAAAATTACGAAAGACCTTTTTTGTGTCTAACAATCCAAAAAATCTAAAATAAGATCTGCCCGGATCGAAAAAAAATTGGGCACTAATTGTTTTTTATAATTATTGTTAACATAGGTACTAAATTACGTACCAAATAATTTTTATCCATTAAACAGATCAGTGCAGTTCGACCTCATATCGATTCTCTACTAAAAGTTCTTTTATCTAATTGTATAAAATTCTTGTCTAATACATATTAAATTTTCTTAAAAATGTAAAATAAATTCGTTTCTTTTTAATGTTCCATGTCTTTGCATTACTTTAAATAAAGTTAAACTGATTTTTTTCTTTTGAAACAAAGAGAATTCAATAGAATTACAATACCGACGAATCACTAAACAAATATACAGGGCGATGTTTTGGTGTTATTCAAACCAACTTGTACCTTTGGAAATTCTGGAAATTGGCTAAAAGAGTTGAATTATTGATAATTCAATGTTAAAATTAAATGTTTGTTCAAAAATTTTTTATTTTCACAGTTACATTTTTTGACATCTATGTTTCACTTTGCTGAACTTTTAATTCATAGTTAAATTTGATTTTTCTTATTAAAAATTAAGTGATCCTGTGGGGATTAAAATCCATACACCACTTTAATTGCCTATTTCTCTACTTTATAAAATTCTTATTAGTGTTTTAAAAAACCGTATACAGGGTGAAATTGTTTCTATGAACAAAACCAACTAATTTTTTACAACCAGACGTGATTTTTTTCGAGTTTGAACAAATCAGTTGATTAGGTGGTAGTAGTTTAATGTTTGAACAAAATATGAGACACGTCGAATCTGCAATTCAAAAATTATGGCAAATAGAAATTTCAGTCAAAATTCATAAATCTCCCTGTATATTATTAAACAATGGGAGCAGATACGTTTTAATGGTCATTTGTTATTCCCCCTAGGAGGTGTAGGGTGTAGGAGTATGTACAGTTCCTTACGACTCATCCTGTATGTTAAAAAGCAGCGATGACAAAATATGTATACTTGTATACCCTTCTGTCTAACCTCCTAAGAGTATCTAATACAATAGTATAATATCTTTCTAGTAATATAAAGTACCCTGCACAAACCTTATGGAAATTAGGTCCCAGTGAATTTCGTTCATACTTTGGGAAAATACTCTTTGAAGCATATAGAATAGAATAGAATAGAATAGAATAGAATAGAATAGAATAGAAATATGCTTTATTGTCACTGAAAATACAAATTTTATGGACAAAGCTTAATTAAAGTCAGAAAAAAATAAATAAATAACATCTAACAATAACAAATACAATTTTCTGAAATTTGATAAATCGTCAATATAAAAAAAAATATACATAAATACAAAATATAAGTTAATAAAGTAAAGAAAAAAAAACAAAATCGATATATTGCAACAATTTATAGAAATTGCAAAGTGAATATACAACAAAGTAAACTATTTATTGACATAGGAACTAATAAGTTTAAGCTGCTGCATGTGACACCCAAATAGATAAGTTTGGTTACTTGTACATTACTGTAATTTCTTAGTTAGTCATTAAAAAACTCTTCTACTGAATAATATGGTCTTTTAGATAGATAAGCTTTTGTCATTTTACGGAACTTGGGGAAAGATGTTGCAGATTTGAGTTGTAAAGGAAGATGGTTGTATAGTATTTTTGCGGAATATAATATAGATTTCTTTACTAACTCAGAGGACGGGATCGGTAAATAGACATCAAAATTTGAATTTCTGGTGGAGTAGTCATGACGAGGCCTTGCTGGAAAGACATGCATGTGTTTACGAATTAAGCAAACAGTTTCTAAAATATATAAAGATGTAAGGGTTAAAATGCCGTGATCTTTGAAGTAACTTCTGCAATGTGTTGTTCTTCTGAGGCCAAACAGATACCTTATTGCTCTTTTTTGTAATTTAAAAATAACATCTAATTGGGCAGCTGTACTAGAACCCCAAAAAGGAAGACCATATCGAGGATGAGACTCGAACAAAGAAAAATATGTTAGTTTAGAAGATGCTAAATTGAGTTCTTTCGAAACAGATCTTATAGCATAGCAGGCTGAGGCGAGTTTCTTACTTAACAAATCGATATGAAGGGACCATTTGAGGTTGCTGTCTAAAAAAATACCAAGAAATTTTACAGAATCAACGGTAGAGATCTGGCTGTTATTAACAAGCAGGGGTTGAAGAGCACTTTTATAGGATAATGCTACTGTCTTATCCACGTTAAAAGAGAGTAAATTAGAGTCAGGCCAGGCTTTTATCGTAAGCAAATCAGAAGTTATAGTTGCATGAAGAGATGCAATAGTTGAGTTGCTCCAAGTGATACTGGTATCATCAGCAAAAAGAAAAATTTTTCCATCGATTTTTAAGTTAGTGATGTCATTTATAAAGATAAGGAACAGTAGAGGACCCAATACTGAACCTTGTGGTACTCCACATACAATCCTGATAAAAAGTTCTCATGGGCACAACTCAATCGTATGAAGGATTTTCAAGATATAGAGGCACAAGCTCGGAAAATTATAAGATTTACGGGGTATTCCAATTCCCTGAGTTACTGGTTATCTGGCAACATTTAGAAGTTTGGATCAAGGAAAAGTACTAGTAGTCTAGGATTTTTTCCTGGCTATCCAATGGCAATCTTTACTTTGACCTTGACCTTCAACGGACGTCATCTTCTAGAGTTTCGAGGGTTTTCGGCATTAAATTGATATAAACAGATTACTCATGGGTTTTTGGGATCGCTAAACACGAATATACCATCAGGATTGACCTCCGGAGGACGTGGTGGCCAGGGCTACTGCAAGGGACGTCATCTTTTAGAGTTTCGATGGTTTTCGGTATATAATTGATGCAAATGAATTACTGAAGGGTTTTTTGAGGTCGCTAATCACGAATATGCCACCAGAACCGACTCCCGGAGCACCTGCGGTTTCCAAGGTCAATGAAAGGCGCTCCTGGAGTTTCGAGGGTCTTTGGTACTACATTAATGCAAACGGATTAGTTATAGGTTTTTGGAGTTGCTGAACACGAATACGTGATCAGCACAGACACAGGAGCACCTGGTGCCTAAGACAGGTTATCTTCTGGAGTTTCGAAAAAATCAAATGGATTACTTCTAGGTTTTTAACTCCAGAAAATAACCTGTCTTAGGCACCAGGTGCTCCTGTGTCTGTGCTGATCACGCATTTGTGTTCAGCAACCCCAAAAACCTATAACTAATCCGTTTGCATTAATGTAGTACCAAAGACCCTCGAAACTCCAGGAGCGCCTTTCATTGACCTTATAAACCGCAGGTGCTCCGGGAGTCGGTTCTGGTGGCATATTCGTGTTTAGCGACCTCAAAAAACCATGAGTTATCTATTTATATCAATTTAATGCCGAAAACCCTCGAAACTTGAGAAGATGACCTCCGTTGAAGGTCAAGGTCAAAGTAAAGGTCACCATTGGATAGCCAGGAAAAAATCCTAGACTACTAGTACTTTTCCTTGATCCAATCTTCTACATGTTGCCAGATAACCAGTAACTCAGGGAATTGGAATACCCAGTAAATCTTATAATTTTCCGAGTTTGTGCCTCTATATCTTGAAAATCCTTCATACGATTGAGTTGGGCCCATGAGAACTTTTTATCAGGATGCTTCAAAGAGTATTTTCCCAAAGTATGAACAAAATCCACTGGGACCTAATTTCCATAAGGTTTGTGCGAGGTACTTTGTTATTTTGATGTCTCGGGTATTAGTGTACCTTGTTTTTAGAATGATAATTGATTTGTCGTGTTGGACTCTGTCGAAAGGCTTTTCGAAATAAATGAAGCATGTGTAGACATCCTTGTTCACATCTAGATTTTCTGCATGAGCACATTTTATTCTGAATAGTAATAGACCCTCTCTAGTGCCTATGCCGTTTCTAAAGCCTAGTTGGTTGTCGCTAATTTCACCATCTAACTTTTTATAAAATTATAAATCGAAGACACATACATTGTTTACATAAAAAAGTGAGTTTCGGAAACAGCTTTCAATCTCTAACTCGAAACATCAAATAATTAACTAACTTTTGGTTCATTTACTAAGATATATTTGAAAAAGTTTTTTCAATTTTTTTATTCTCTTTGCTCAAGGCAATGTTGTTAATTGAGTTTTGTTATAAAATACTTTTTAATACTCCATGATTAATTTTAAAACAAAAAACTCTCGCAAAAGGTTAATATGTACTTACTAACAAGATAAGGCAGTTCAAGGTTCGTGTCCTATGAAATCAAAACATGTAAGTATTATTAAAAAACTCATAAATATGTTTTATTAAGGGGATGTCTACATTAAAGACAGTAAGAAATAGCAAGGATAATTCAATTAAAAATGAGACAACTGTTTACGAATACGTTTGTAGTTGCGTTAAAAATCTGTTTTATCAATGTGACATGTATACAAAGAGACTCAAAGTGGAATTACTAACCCGAACACTTTTAAAATCCGAATGAAAAAACATGCATATTATAAAATAAAATTGGAGAATACACAACAAAGATGAAAGCTAAAAATCTGCAGGACGACACAACGAGGTATTCATACTAAAAAATTGAAGAAAAATGCAGAAATACATATATTTATCATCCGAAGCCAGAGAATCGGAGAAAACTGACCAAAAATTAAATCAAACATCTATACGGCAAACTACATAGAAGAGAATGAAGTAGAGAATGGAGTAGAAGCTCCAACCATAGAGGAAGTTCTCGAAGATATTAAGGCCCAGAAAAACAATAAAGCCTCGGGACCTAGCAAGTCACATTCACGCGCTCATCAAAGACATATGCCAAGAAAAGAAAATACCTGACGACTGGAAGAAAAGTATAGTATGCCCGATCTATAAAAAAGGAGACAAACTCCAGTGCAAAAACTACCGTGGAATTTCTCTACTATGTACAGCATATAAAGTCCTCACCTATATTATAAACCAGCGGCTCCAACCACTAGCAGAAAATATTATTGGAGAGTATCAGACGGGCTTCCGACGGGGAAGATCGACACTGGATCAAATATTTACAGTCAAACAGATCTTGAGCAAATCATGGGAACACGACATTGATGTCCACAACGTGTTTGTAGACTTCAAACAGGCATACGACTCAGTCAAAAGGAACAAACTCTACAATATATTGGCTGAATTTACGATACCACACAAGCTAATTAGACTCATTAAAGCCACAATGGATGAAACTGAGGCATGTGTACGAATACAAAACCACCGGATAGACTTTTTCAAAATTTCGCAGGGACTAAAGCAGGGAGATGGGCTGGCCCCAACATTGTTTAACCTGGCACTGGAGTATGCGGTTAGGCAAATGCAAACTGGACGAGGAAACCTAATGACCAACCGAACGGTTCAACTGGCCGCTTATGCCGATTATATTAATATTATGAGTAGAACAACAAGAGCACAGGAAACATACGCAGAGGTAAAAACGCAAACGAAAAGGCTAGGTTTGGAAGTTAACACAGAAAAATCAAAAATAACGATACAGACGAGAAGAAATATAGTCCCACAAAACATTATACATCAAGATGACATTGAAACGGTTGGAAAGTTTACGTACCTGGGAGTAGGACAATATGCCGACGGATTTTGCTCTCTCCCATATATTTCGGTCTAAAAATGTCCACCGAAATACAAAGATGAGAATCTATAAAACCTTAATTCGACCAATAGCATGCTATGGCAGTGAAGCATGGGTACTGAAAGAAGCATTCAAAAACAAACTCGACACATTCGAAAGGAAAGTACTGAGGATAATACTAGGACCTGTGAGGGAAAACGGAATCTTCAGAAGTCGGTACAACAACGAGCTTTATCAACTTTATAAGGAAACACCCCTGTAAGACTTCATTAGAATACAAAGATTGCAATGGGCCGGACATGTGATAAGAATGGGAGAGGATAGGCTACCAAAAAGAGCACTGAATGCTAGAATGCAGGAAAAAAGACCGGTTGGAAAGCCAAGAAAGCGCTGGGAAGACACAGTAAACAGCGCAGCGACGCACAAGCCCTTTTAGGAGTCTCTGTATGGAGAAAAGCAGCCACAGACAAACAAGGGTGGAGGCAAAAAATAAAGGAGGCCAAGGCTCAATTTGGACTGTAGTGTCGTAGAAGAAGAAGATCTATACGGCCCGTCTTCTTCTTATTGCGCTGTCTGCTGTAGAAGGTTGGCGATCCAAATGGCAACTATAGCTTTGGAAACTGCTGCACGAAAAATTTCTGCGAATGAGTGGTCAAACCATCTTCTCAAGTCCTTCAACCACGAGTTCTGGCACATCTTCCTGAATATTTGCCCTGTACTTTACCTTCCGATATAATTTGAAGTAGTTCATATCTTTCCCCTATCAACACATAGCCCAAGTATTGTATTTTTCTTTCTTGGATTATCCGTACACGATCATTAATAATGATATACCAGTAATGACATTACTTTTGATATTCACATCATTCCATATTATCATTACTCTTCAACCTTACACAATCATTATTACTGACATTAGGTACTTTTCTTCAGTATATATGTGGTCCTTGTTTTACGAAGTCAGATATAATAAAATGGATCCAACAAAAACCGCTTGTGTTGCTATAATTATGACATTAGGTACAAAAAGGCGAGTAAAACGTAAAGTGTATATTTGAGACGCCAGAGTAATAAATCGTCTACTAATATAATACTAATAGAAATTAGATGTTCGGTGCCGGTGGCATATTTACACATGCTAGCGTGTGTAGACACCAGGGTGTTGAAATCAGTTAGGGTTTGGAAAAACAGTACATTTACAGATGCTAGCGCGTGTTGACACCACGGTGTGCCGCGGTGTTGAAATCAGTTAGGGTTTGGAGAAACAGTACGTTTACAGATACTAGCGTGTGTTGACACTATGGTGCTGAAATCAGTTAGGGTTTGGAAAAACAGTACATTTACAAATACTAACAGATTTGGACACCAGAGTGTTGAAGCCAGCTAGCTTTTTTAGTGGTTATACATGCATAGATGCCAACGGCTATTGACATTGAATTTATATACCTACTGGTGTGGAAAAACATTTAAGTGATTTAGGTATTAATAAATAAATAAGCGTTGTTGGGATATAAGCAATAATAAATTAACACAAAAGAACATCATAAAAAATAATGTTGTTCTGAGGCTATTTCCTTGTGGCATTTTTATAATAATTAACTATTTAGATGGGATATATGAATAGATAATAACACCCAAGACTTTACCCGTGAGGACTACTTCATTACTCACGGGTCATTACTCACGGGCTGAAGTAAGGTTCAAGTAGTGCATGCCACTTTTAGTATATTAGTTGTATATAAACCGCAGAAAATAGTATATTATTCAACGAGCTTCATCATGTAATGATGGCTATTACTCACGATGATGAAGTTTGCGGCACGAGCCGAAGGCGAGTGTCGTAATTCATCAGAGTGAATAATACTTTGTACGCACGTAAGAAGTTATACTTTTATTATAATATAATTTCAACGAAATAAATATACCTACTTAACAGTTACAATACAAAAAATTAACAATAATTACCAAAAATGAACCAAAACTTAACAATGCCAAATATTAAAAAAAAAGAAAAAAATATGAATCGTCCGGGATTTGAACCCGCAATCTCGCGATTTTTTGATCTCTGGTCCAATGCTCTACCAACAAGGCCATCAAGCCGCATGCTACTTACCTTTCAGATATACATAATTATACATCACGGTGACAAGTGAAATATAAAAATAGATGTTTTATTATTTTACGCCCAAGGAAGACAAATCCAAAGACACAAAATTATAATAAAAAGCCTTTTAAACCACCTTTTTCAAATTGCGCAAGTTGTATTATTAATATTAATGTTAATAAATGAAATATAAATATTTTGACGTTTCACAATTTGACAATTCACTTTTAACTGCAGTGCCTTAAATTTTTTAAAGCACTAGTGCCTTAAAGTAGCATTTTTAACGCTCCTATGGAGTCCTAAAAATTGCATTTTTAACACGTTTGTAGAAAAATATATTTAAAAACACTAATATATTCTTTCCACACCTTTTCTGGACTGATACATACATAAATTAAAACATTTTGAAGTATAACTTCAAAAATATAATATGAAAACTATTTAAAAAGGCAGTATAACTATTAACTAACCTTTGTTGTTTCTCTTCCCACAAATTTTAAAACGCAACAACCATACATAACCAAACCGTCAACCGTCCAAACCACAGCTGCGCTACAGCTGTCATATTGGATAATTTTTGACATATCATTTGAACATCCAATCAGAACAAAGTTATAATGCGCATGCGCCGGGATCGTAGGTTTTAACATATAAAAATTCACCCTCATATCGCGCGTAAAGAAGTATAACTTCAAAAAAAAACATTATGTATAGATTATAATTATTCATCTCCATTAATTCTACACAGTTTTTGTACAGGTTCATTAATTTCTTCCACATTATCCATAATTTCTTGAAATAAATCAATTGTACCGAGCTTTGCATAAATTGCAAAGATGACACTGGCGAAAAAAGATGCTACAACCTTTTGACAGTTATTATAGATGACGAAAGTGGAAGTTGAAGAAGATTTGTTTCAAAAAATTAGGGATAATGTTGAAGAAATAAGAAATTAATGAACCTGTACATAAACTGTGTAGAATTAACGAAGATCAATAATTATAATCTATACACACATTTTTTTTTTCAATTTGAGAAGGTTTTTGTTTTCAATTAGTTTTTAAACCTAAAAATGTACTATTAAGTAATTATAAATTTTGTTACAATAGACATCTGTCTAAAAATGCTGAATAGTCTATTATGAAGATCTAAGAAAAAATTTGTCACCGACTCTTAGATTTGTAAATATTTATTTTTTTCTAAAATTTTATATTTTTGTAAAAATTTAAATGAATCAAAATACCCTGTACTTAGGTATAGTCTAGCTTATTTTTTAAGGGCAATTTAAAAATTTCATCAGTTGTAGGATGTTCCATAAAAAAATATATCTTTGATATACCACTCTTTTTTGTAGCACCCTGTATAATTCACATTATTTTTAGATTGTAGCAGTGGCGGCTGATCTGTAAGTGAAGGGGGAGGTCATATCCGGTGGTTCAAGATTTTTTTGGAAAAACAAGACCTACAAATCCCATTTTAAATAATTTCTAATTCCATCATCTGTATTGGTTTCTTATAACTTATTTTGCAATATGTTGTTTAAATTTAAGCGGATCTTTATTTGACAAGTAAATATGAAATAAGTAAAAGGAACAAGTCTTCATTACTAATTGTCAAATAAATCAGATAAATAGTATGATATAATATGTAATTATAACAGCCAGAATATCAACAAACTACTTAGACTCAAAACTTAAAATAAATAAAAACTTACATTTTTATGCGGATTTAAAAAGTAAATCGATTCTTCTGGCCTTAGATTTTGCGAAATGATCGATCACTTGCTCGTTGAAATTTGTGATCGTTCGAATACCTACCGCTCAACAACGAAAACGATACCTACGGTCTACGGTCAATGACCACGAGTTGGTACCAACTTGCATATAAGTGCGTATTTTCGTGAACGTTCGGATTTCCAGTGCTGTATTCTCACAGTGAGGTCAAATAAATTTCTTGACCATCGTGAATGTTCGTATTTAGCTGATTAAGAGTAATATTGCGGTAGTTTCAGTCAAAGATAAATTTGGCTTTTCGGTAACGTCAAACAGCTCGTATTTCATGTTTATTTATCGGTAATCTTTTGGCGGCATCTTTGTCGCTATATTTTACAACAACAAAATGACTGAAAAGTCAATACAATAAAAGCAAAATTTAACTTTGGACGATACTATTGTATTCCGAACATTTTTAATACAGAAAATTTTCTTTTTTTAAGGAAATAATTACAGACAAATACATTATAATCATTTGATTGTACAATTATTACAGGGAGGTCATTGACCAATTGACCTAAAGGGATAACCGCCACTGGATTGTAGTATTAATTGCCCTGTATATGTCTATGAAGAATTTTTTTTAAATCAAGTCGTTTTCCGTACAGACACCGAGGCGAATAAAATGAACCACCTTTTATATAAATAGATATATACTATAATTATATTTTAATATTTATTTACAAATTTATAATATTTTATGAAAATATTTATCAAAATATATTAGTGTTAACATTGTAAATGGATTTTGAATAAAAAAGTCCATTTACCAGAATTTTCCGATTTTTCCGGTAAATGAAAATTAGCTAGTTGTTATTCTTTCGTCGAGTTACCCAAATTAAAAAAAATGAAGGCTGTACGTTCTCTGGAAGCTGAGATATTATAAAAATTTTCAAGCGCTCCAAATTGAACTTTCTATAGCAAAATCTCGACGCGCGGAACTGGACTCCGACAATCTTCCCCATCACATGGTCCCAGCTCAGTCAGCGTGAGTAACTTCACTTTAAAGGGTTATAACTCGTTTTAAATAGAAGATATTTCGTACTTATCAATTGAAATATAAAATATAGATATTTATTATCATTCTGTAAAAATTTCAATTCTTAATATTTATAAACAATCGAGATTTGATTTTTCGAAAAAAAAGTATAACTTGGCTATTATTGGTCCTAGAAAGTTGTTTTTTCTTTTTTCATGTGTGTTTTCTACCAGCTTTTTGAGACAACCAATTATAATTATTTATCAGAAAAAATAACAAACATATTCTAATTGTTTATAAGGAAAAAACTCACCATTTTTTTATCGACCTGTTCAACAACAATTAAGAAACAAATATATTCTTTTTTTTTACCTTTCTTAGTACTTTTAGTCTTTAAGAACTCATTGCACTTTGCCAAAAAGCTCTGAAAATATCCTAGGGCAACAATGATTGTTTAAACATTCTATGTCTGGGATAAACATTTAACATAACTCGTAAACTGACAAACAGATCTTCTTGAAATTTTGTACATTAATAAAGGCACTTAATTGCCTCATGATCAAGGTATAATAAGTTCCTTACGACCTATTTGGTAAAAGTTATTAACATTTACAAAATAGTGCAAAAAACGTGGTTTTTTGCAGTTATCTCGGTTAATTCTTTATGGATTTTAACTTGTAAAAATTCAAAATAATCGTTTTTTATAATACACAACTTTCATAAAACAACTTTTGCTGTAAATATGATACTAAAAATGCTATAGGCAAAAAACAGTATTTTCCGACTTTGGCCTTTGTTTATAAAAAAAATGAGGTCGATTTACGAGTACCTCTGTATGTATTTTTAATTAACTATGTCCCCCCTACGATTCAGCACCTTCAAATACCTGTATTGATTTTTTTCCCGTTTTTATTTTTCGGCCCTGGACTATATATGCCGACGTTAGATGTACCTTTTGTTAAAGACAGCGTGCTTTTCGCTTCGAATATTTACCCAAAGTATGAAAGAAAGCCAGTGTTAACTATGAAAACAGAAGGGCCGTAACTACCTTTGGGGGGGTCAAAGGGGGCCCCGCAGGGGCCCCCTTTTGGTTGACCGTGCATAGATTTTAACGAGGAAAATAAAAATATGTATTTTAAAAGCCGATCTCAACGAAATATTTTCAAATGACACAATTTTAAAAAGACCTTACAGGGGCACCCTAGACCAACATACAATTTTCATTTTTCATTGGGGAAATTAGTCTTCTCGACTAAAATGCAATTGGAACAGAACATGGATCCCTGAGGCCCGAGCTAAGCTGAAGCTCCCGAGACCTTAACATAAAAATTTTAATTATTACTTAGGAAATTAGTTATTTAAGAGCCATGTATTGAGTCATTTGAGAGTCATATTTCAATGACGTCATTGAAAAGTTTGCAGAGATGAAAGTAAGAAGAAAGGAGTTTTAATCGGGAAGCTGTAGTAACTCTAATGTCAATAGGTAATGTAATTTTATTGTAAATATATTATGTTGAAATGTAATCATGATTTCTATTTGTTAAAATAAAAGAAGCTACATCTTCAATTTTTGCTTCTAATTTTTCCTCATTTTGTATTTTAATAATGTAAGAACACTGCTAAACATACTAAATAAAGCTTAAAAATGTAATAAGTGGTATATAGAGTGCATGCCAAACTATGTTTCACTTTGTGTCTCAAGTGATTTCAAACTAATAAAATTGAAATGGTAAAATAAAATTACAATTTATAATAGAAATCTTTTGATAATAACAGCATATTTATTGTACAAGAAACTACAAGAAACTTCAGTGTTGGAATGCATTAAAATGCGTTTTCAAGGGGTTAAATATCAAACATTTTTCGGACCCCCTTCCGCTGGGGGTAAACCCCCGGTACGGGGCCCCCAGATCACGTTTGCCCCGGGGCCTTCAACATCGTAGTTACGGCCCTGGAAAACAGATCAATTTACAAAGAACTATGTATTTAAAAATACGAAAATAGAATGGTAAAAAATGGGATATTTAGTATTAAATAATTAAGATATACACTAAATAAAAAGTATCGCATAATTTTTGAAACAGGAAAAAAGTTTAAAAATAATTTTTATTTTTTAGCAGGGTGTTATAATACTCGTCTATCGTCTTCTTTAGGTGTCTACAAACTACAAACCCATAACATTTCAAGGTGAAGCGTGTTTTTGCCGAAAAACAGTTAAAAACGTTGTTAAAAAAACGTTGTTAAAAGAGAATAATATCATCTATTTTGGACATTTGTGTTCGGGAATTTGATCAGTGTATTATGCCTGCTTGAATTTTCAATGAGGAGGTGCGTTTTTCGGAGATGCTTTAATAGCTTTAATTGGAGATGGACGATCGCAGCAATATCTTGCTGATGTTATGGGAATCCACAATCCATCGTTTTAAGTGGTTTAAGAAAGTATACAGAAATTGAATACACAAGAAGACCAGTTTCAGGACTTCCCGGGTGCACGAACCCCGCAGATGAACGTTATTTACATAAGCACACTTTACGTACACATCATGTTACAGCTACAGTCGGAAAAATGAAAGAATACCCATGAACGAACATATAAAACACGCTGTATTTTCCTGTCACCGTGTCACAAAGAAAACTGCCCAGCGCAAGTGCATGTAATAATAATTATTACATGTACTTGCGCTGGCCAATTTTTTGTGTGACACGGTGACAGGAAAATACAGCATGTTTTATATGTTCTTTCATGGGTATTCTTTCATTTTTCCGACTGTAGACAACTGCTAACTGATCTTTCCACAGCCCGTGGTCCGTAATGTTCGATTAAGTTCCAATTCAGGTAGAAACAGATTAAGAGAATTTGGAATCAGAGCCACAATGCCTGCTACTGCTCCACTGTTAACGAGTGCACACCTTATAGCACGTTTAAGTTTGGCACCAGAACATGTCGACTGGGCTATTAACGACTGTATTAATATTCTTCTTACTGATGAGTCAAAGTTTGCACTTTGTGGATCCGATAGACACTTTTGGCATTGTCGGATCCGCAAAGTGCCAATCTGACTCATCAGTAAGAAGAATATTAGTCCAGTCGTTAATATTCCAATCGACACGTTCTGGTGCAAAATTTAAACGTGCTGAACGGTGTGCACTCGTTAACAGTGGAGCAGTAGTAGGCATTATGTCTCTGATTCGAAATTCCCTTAATCTGTTTCTGACCGAATTGGCACTTATTCGAACATCGGGCTGTGGAGAGATCATTTAGCAGTTGTCTAGCTGTAACTTGATGTGTACACAAAGTCTGCATATGTAAATAACCTTCATCTGCGGGGTTCGTGCAACTGGGAAGTCCTGAAACTGGTCTTCTTGTGTATCGTCCACTTTCTCTATACCTTTTTAAAGCATTTGAAATGCTAGATTGGTGGACTCCCATAACGTCAGCAAGATATTGCTGCGATCGTCCATCTGAAATTAAATCTACAATTTGGGCTGCTTGTTCTGACGTTGTTACTCATTTTTTCTAAGAACGAACCTCATCATTGAAAACTGAAGACGGCATAGTGCACAGATCAAATTCTCGAACACAAATGTCCAAAATAAATATTCTGCTTTAACAACGTTTTGTTACTGTTTTTTTTTTCGGGAAAAACACGCTTCAACTTAAAATTGTATGGCTTTGTAGACACCTAAAGGAGACGATAGAAGAGTATTATAACATTCTGATAAAAATTTAAAATTATTTTTAAACTTTTTTTCTGTTTCAAAAATTATGTGATACTTTTTGAGTTTAGTGTATATATTAAATATTAAAAATAAGAATGCAAAATATTTAATTAACTAGGTACATACTGCATACTTTCCCAGACTTATCCACTGAGTAATGATGTAGTAATGATTCGCCGCACCGTACACGATCCTTAGTAATAATGACAGTATCCCCT